>NW_026989618.1:0-33589 GCF_030222135.1 Aotus nancymaae | reverse complement strand
ATATCTGCTTCTAAATCCAAAACGCAGCTATCTAACAGAACGGTTGTCAATGTGTGCACCTCAACTTCCAGAGTTAAACCCGTGTGTGGATTCAGCAGTCTGCAAACACTTTCTCTGCAGAGTCCCAAAACAGGCGTTTTCAGCCCATTACCGGCATATGGAAGAAACAGCAGTAAGCACAGGGAAATATCAGCTTCTAAATCCAAAACGCAGCCATCTAACAGAACGGTTGTCAATGTGTGCACTCAACTTCAGAGTTAAACCCGTGTGTGGATTCAGCAGTCTGCAAACACATTCTCTGCAGAGTCCCAAAACAGGCGTTTTCAGCCCATTACCGGCATATTGAAGAAACAGCAGTAAGCACAGGGAAATATCTGCTTCTAAATCCAAAACGCAGCTATCTAGCAGAACGGTTGTCAATGTTTGCACTCAACTTCCAGAGTTAAACCCGTGTGTGGATTCAGCAGTCTGCAAACACTTTCTCTGCAGAGTCCCAAAACAGGCGTTTTCAGCCCATTACCGGCTTATGGAAGAAACAGCAGTAAGCACAGGGAAATATCTGCTTCTAAATCCAAAACGCAGCTATCCAACAGAACGGTTGTCAATGTGTGCACTCAACTTCCAGAGTTAAACCCGTGTGTGGATTCAGCAGTCTGCAAACACTTTCTCTGCAGAGTCCCCAAAACTGGCGTTTTCAGCCCATTACCGGCATTTGGAAGAAACAGCAGTAAGCACAGGGAAATATCTGCTTCTAAATCCAAAACGCAGCTATCTACAGAACGGTTGTCAATGTGTGCACTCAACTTCCAGAGTTAAACCCGTGTGTGGATTCAGCAGTCTGCAAACACTTTCTCTGCAGAGTCCCAAAACAGGCGTTTTCAGCCCATTATCGGCATATGGAAGAAACAGCAGTAAGCACAGGGAAATATCTGCTTCTATATCCAAAACACAGCTATCTAACAGAACGGTTGTCAATGTGTGCACTCAACTTCCAGAGTTAAACCCGTGTGTGGATTCAGCAGTCTGCAAACACTTTCTCTGCAGAGTCCCCAAAACAGGCGTTTTCTGCCCATTACCGGCATTTGGAAGAAACAGCAGTAAACACAGGGAAATATCTGCTTCTAAATCCAAAACGCAGCTATCTAACAGAACGGTTGTCAATGTGTGCACTCAACTTCCAGAGTTAAACCAGTGTGTGGATTCAGCAGTCTGCAAACACTTTCTCTGCAGAGTCCCAAAACAGGCGTTTTCAGCCCATAACCGGCATTATGGAAGAAACAGCAGTAAGCACAGGGAAATATCTGCTTCTAAATCCAAAACACAGCTATCTAACAGAACAGTTGTCAATGTGTGCACTCAACTTCCAGAGTTAAACCCGTGTGTGGATTCAGCAGTCTGCAAACACTTTCTCTGCAGAGTCCCAAAACAGGCGTTTTCAGCCCATTACCCGGCATATGGAAGAAACAGCAGAAAGCACAGGGAAATATCTCCTTCTAAATTCAAAACGCAGCTATCTAACAGAACGGTTGTCAATGTGTGCACTCAACTTCCATAGTTAAACCCGTGTGTGGATTCAGCAGTCTGAAAACACTTTTTTGTGCAGAGTCCCAAAACAGGCGTTTTCAGCCCATTACAGGCATATGGAAGAAAAAGCAGTAAGCACAGGGAAATATCTGCTTCTAAAATCCAAAACGCAGCTATCTAACAGAACGGTTGTCAATGTGTGCACTCAACTTCCAGAGTTAAACCCCGTGTGTGGATTCAGCAGTCTGCAAACACTTTCTCTGCAGAGTACCAAAACAGGCGTTTTCAGCCCATTACCGGCATATGGAAGAAACAGCAGTAAGCACAGGGAAATATCTGCTTCTATATCCAAAACGCAGCTATCAAACAGAACGGTTGTCAATGTGTGCACTCAACTTCCAGAGTTAAACCCGTGTGTGGATTCAGCAGTCTGCAAACACTTTCTCTGCAGAGTCCCAAAACAGGCGTTTTCAGCCCTAAACCGGCCTATGGAAGAAACAGCAGTAAGCATAGGGAAATATCTGCTTCTAAATCCAAAACGCAGCTATCTAACAGAACGGTTGTCAATGTGTGCACTCAACTTCCAGAGTGAAACCCGTATGTGGATTCAGCAGTCTGAAAACACTTTCTGTGCAGAGACCCAAAACAGGCGTTTTCAGCCCTTTACCGGCATATGGAAGAAACAGCAGTAAGCACAGGGAAATATCTGCTTCTAAATCCAAAACGCAGCTATCTAACAGAACGGTTGTCAATGTGGCACTCAACTTCCAGAGTTAAACCCGTGTGTTGATTCAGCAGTCTGCAAACACTTTCTCTGCAGAGTCCCAAAAGAGGCGTTTTCAGCCCATAACCGGCATATGGAAGAAACAGCAGTAAGCACAGGGAAATATCTGCTTCTAAATCCAAAACGCAGCTATCTAACAGATCGGTTGTCAATGTGTGCACTCAACTTCCAGAGTTAAAGCCGTGTGTGGATTCAGCAGTCTCCAAACACTTTCTCTGCAGAGTCCCCAAAACAGGAGTTTTCAGCCCATTACCGGCATATGGAAGAAACAGCAGTAAGCACAGGGAAATATCTGCTTCTAAATCCAAAACGCAGCTATCTAACAGAACGGTTGTCAATGTGTGCACTCAACTTCCAGAGTTAAACCCGTGTGTGGATTCAGCAGTCTGCAAACACTTTCTCTGCAGAGTCCCAAAACAGGCGTTTTCAGCCCATTACCGCCATTTGGAAGAAACAGCAGTAAGCAGAGGGAAATATCTGCTTCTAAAATCCAAAACTCAGCTAATCTAACCGAACGGTTGTCAACGTGTGCACTCAACTTCCAGAGTTAAACCCGTGTGTGGATTCAGCAGGTCTGCAAACACTTTATCTGCAGAGTCCCAAAACAGGCGTTTTCAGCCCCTTACTGGCATATGGAAGAAACAGCAGTAAGCACAGGGAAATATCTGCTTCTAAATCCAAAACGCAGGTATCTAACAGAACTGTTGTCAATGTGTGTGCACTCAACTTCCAGAGCTAAACCCGTGTGTGGATTCAGCAGTCTGCAAACAGTTTCTCTGCAGATTCCCAAAACAGGCATTTTCAGCCCATTACCCGGCATATGGAAGAAACAGCAGTAAGCACAGGGAAATATCTGCTTCTAAATCCAAAACGCAGCTATCTAACAGAACGGTTGTCAATGTGTGCACTCAACTTCCAGAGTTAAACCCGTGTGTGGGTTCAGCAGTCTGAAAACAGTTTCTGTGCGGAGTCCGAAAACAGGCGTTTTCAGCCCATTACCGGCATATGGAAGAAACAGCAGTAACCAAAGGGAAATATCTGCTTCTAAATCCAAAACGCAGCTATCTAACAGAACGGTTGTCAATGTGTGCACTCAACTTCCAGAGTTAAACCCGTGTGTGGATTCAGCAGTCTGCAAACACTTTCTCTGCCAGAGTCCTAAAACAGGCGTTTTCAGCCCATTACCGGCATATGGAAGAAACAGCAGTAAGCACAGGGAAATATCTGCTTCTAAATCCAAAACGCAGCTATCTAACAGAACGGTTGTCAATGTGTGCACTCAACTTCCAGAGTTAAACCCGTGTGTGGATTCAGCAGTCTGCAAACACTTTTTCTGCAGGAGTCCCAAAACAGGCGTTTTCAGCCCATAACCGGCATATGGAAGAAACAGCAGTAAGCACAGGGAAATATCTGCTTCTAAAATCCAAAACGCAGCTTTCTAACAGAACGGTTGTCAATGTGTGCACTCAACTTCCAGAGTTAAACCCGTGTGAGGAATTCAGCAGTCTGCAAACACTTTCTCTGCAGAGTCCCAAAACAGGCGTTTTCAGCCCATTACCCGGCATTTGGAAGAAACAGCAGTAAGCACAGGGAAATATCTGCTTCTAAATCCAAAACGCAGCTATCTAACAGAACGGTTGTCAATGTGTTCACTCAACTTCCAGAGTTAAACCCGTGTGTGGATTCAGCAGTCTGCAAAACACTTTCTGTGCAGAGTCCCAAAACAGGCGTTTTCAGCCCATTACCGGCATATGGAAGAAACAGCAGTAAGCACAGGGAAATATCTGCTTCTAAATCCAAAACGCAGCTATCTAACAGAATGGTTGTCAATGTGTGCACTCAACTTCCAGAGTTAAACCCGTGTGTGGATTCAGCAGTCTGCAAACACTTTCTCTGCAGAGTCCCAAAACAGGCGTTTTCAGCCCATTACCGGCATATGGAAGAAACAGCAGTAAGCACAGGGAAATATCTGCTTCTAAATCCAAAACGCAGCTATCTAACAGAACGGTTGTCAATGTGTGCACTCAACTTCCAGAGTTAAAACCGTTGGAGGATTCAGCAGGTCTGCAAACACTTTCTCTGCAGAGTCCCAAAACAGGCGTTTTCAGCCCATTACCGGCATATGGAAGCAACAGCAGTAAGCACAGGGAAATATCTGCTTCTAAATCCAAAACGCAGCTATCTAACAGAACGGTTGTCAATGTGTGCACTCAACTTCCAGAGTTAAACCCGTGTGTGGATTCAGCAGTCTGAAAACACTTTCTGTGCAGAGTCCCAAAACAGGCGTTTTCAGCCCATTACCGGCATATGGAAGAAACAGCAGTAAGCACAGGGAAATATCTGCTTCTATATCCAAAACGCAGCTATCTAACAGAACGGTTGTCAATGTGTGCACTCAACTTCCAGAGTTAAACCCGTGTGTGGATTCAGCAGTCTGCAAACACTTTCTCTGCAGAGTCCAAAACAGGCGTTTTCAGCCCATTACCGGCATATGGAAGAAACAGCAGTAAGCATAGGGAAATATCTGCTTCTAAATCCAAAACGCAGCTCTCTAACAGAACGGTTGTCAATGTGTGCACTCAGCTTCCAGAGTTAAAACCCGTGTGAGGATTCAGCAGTCTGCAAACACTTTCTCTGCAGAGTCCCAAAACAGGCGTTTTCAGCCCATTACCGGCATTTGGAAGAAACAGCAGTAAGCACAGGGAAATATCTGCTTCTAATCCAAAACGCAGCTATCTAACAGAACGGTTGTCCAATGTGTTCACTCAACTTCCAGAGTTAAACCCGTGTGTGGATTCAGCAGTCTGCAAACACTTTCTGTGCAGAGTCCCAAAACAGGCGTTTTCAGCCCATTACCGGCATATGGAAGAAACAGCAGTAAGCACAGGGAAATATCTGCTTCTAAATCCAAAACGCAGCTATCTAACAGAATGGTTGTCAATGTGTGCACTCAACTTCCAGAGTTAAAACCCGTGTGTGGATTCAGCAGTCTGCAAACACTTTCTCTGCAGAGTCCCAAAACAGGCGTTTTCAGCCCATTACCGGCATATGGAAGAAACAGCAGTAAGCACAGGGAAATATCTGCTTCTAAATCCAAAACGCAGCTATCTAACAGAACGGTTGTCAATGTGTGCACTCAACTTCCAGAGTTAAAACCGTGTGAGGATTCAGCAGTCTGCAAACACTTTCTCTGCAGAGTCCCAAAACAGGCGTTTTCAGCCCATTACCGGCATTTGGAAGAAACAGCAGTAAGCACAGGGAAATATCTGCTTCTAAATCCAAAACGCAGCTATCTAACAGAACGGTTGTCAATGTGTTCACTCAACTTCCAGAGTTAAACCCGTGTGTGGATTCAGCAGTCTGCAAACACTTTCTGTGCAGAGTCCAAAACAGGCGTTTTCAGCCCATTACCGGCATATGGAAGAAACAGCAGTAAGCACAGGGAAATATCTGCTTCTAAATCCAAAACGCAGCTATCTAACAGAATGGTTGTCAATGTGTGCACTCAACTTCCAGAGTTAAACCCATGTGTGGATTTAGCAGTCTGCAAACACTTTCTCTGCAGAGTCCCAAAAACAGGCGTTTTCAGCCCATTACCGACATATGGAAGAAACAGCAGTAAGCACAGGGAAATATCTGCTTCTAAATCCAAAACGCAGCTATCTAACAGAACGGTTGTCAATGTGTGCACTCAACGTCCAGAGTTAAAACCCGTGTGTGGATTCAGCAGTCTGCAAACACTTTCTCTGCAGAGTCCCAAAACAGGGCGTTTTCCAGCCCATTACCGGCATATGGAAGAAACAGCAGTAAGCACAGGGGAAATATCTGCTTCTAAATCCAAAACGCAGCTATCTAACAGAACGGTTGTCAATGTGTGCACTCAACTTCCAGAGTTAAACCCGTGTGTGGATTCAGCAGTCTGAAAACACTTTCTGTGCAGAGTCCCAAAACAGGCGTTTTCAGCCCATTACCGGCATATGGAAGAAACAGCAGTAAGCACAGGGAAATATCTGCTTCTAAATCCAAAACGCAGCTATCTAACAGAACGGTTGTCAATGTGTGCACTCAACTTCCAGAGTTAAACCCGTGTGTGGATTCAGCAGTCTGCAAACACTTTCTCTGCAGAGTCCCAAAACAGGCGTTTTCAGCCCATTACCGGCATATGGAAGAAACAGCAGTAAGCACAGGGAAATATCTGCTTCTAAATCCAAAACGCAGCTATCTAACAGAACGGTTGTCAATGTGTGCACTCAACTTCCAGAGTTAAAACCGTGTGAGGATTCAGCAGTCTGCAAACACTTTCCTCTGCAGAGTCCCAAAACAGGCGTTTTTCAGCCCATTACCGGCATTTGGAAGAAACAGCAGTAAGCACAGGGAAATATCTGCTTCTAAATCCAAAACGCAGCTATCTAACAGAACGGTTGTCAATGTGTTCACTCAACTTCCAGAGTTAAACCCGTGTGTGGATTCAGCAGTCTGCAAACACTTTCTGTGCAGAGTCCCAAAACAGGCGTTTTCAGCCCATTTACCGGCATATGGAAGAAACAGCAGTAAGCACAGGGAAATATCTGCTTCTAAATCCAAAACGCAGCTATCTAACAGAATGGTTGTCAATGTGTGCACTCAACTTCCAGAGTTAAACCCGTGTGTGGATTTAGCAGTCTGCAAACACTTTCTCTGCAGAGTCCCAAAACAGGCGTTTTCAGCCCATTACCGACATATGGAAGAAACAGCAGTAAGCACAGGGAAATATCTGCTTCTAAATCCAAAACGCAGCTATCTAACAGAACGGTTGTCAATGTGTGCACTCAACGTCCAGAGTTAAACCCGTGTGTGGATTCAGCAGTCTGCAAACACTTTCTCTGCAGAGTCCCCAAAACAGGCGTTTTCAGCCCATTACCGGCATATGGAAGAAACAGCAGTAAGCACAGGGAAATATCTGCTTCTAAATCCAAAACGCAGCTATCTAACAGAACGGTTGTCAATGTGTGCACTCAACTTCCAGAGTTAAACCCGTGTGTGGATTCAGCAGTCTGAAAACACTTTCTGTGCAGAGTCCCAAAACAGGCGTTTTCAGCCCATTACCGGCATATGGAAGAAACAGCAGTAAGCACAGGGAAATATCTGCTTCTAAATCCAAAACGCAGCTATCTAACAGAACGGTTGTCAATGCGTGCACTCAACTTCCAGAGTTAAACCCGTGTGTGGATTCAGCAGTCTGCAAACACTTTCTCTGCAGAGTCCCAAAACAGGCGTTTTCAGCCCATTACCGGCATATGGAAGAAACAGCAGTAAGCACAGGGAAATATCTGCTTCTAAATCCAAAACGCAGCTATCTAACAGAACGGTTGTCAATGTGTGCACTCAACTTCCAGAGTTAAACCCGTGTGTGGATTCAGCAGTCTGCAAACACTTTTTCTGCAGAGTCCCAAAAACAGGCGTTTTCAGCCCAAAACCGGCATATGGAAGAAACAGCAGTAAGCACAGGGAAATATCTGCTTCTAAATCCAAAACGCAGCTATCTAACAGAACGGTTGTCAATGTGTGCACTCAACTTCCAGAGTTAAACCCGTGTGAGGATTCAGCAGTCTGCAAACACTTTCTCTGCAGAGTCCCAAAACAGGCGTTTTCAGCCCATTACCGGCATTTGGAAGAAACAGCAGTAAGCACAGGGAAATATCTGCTTCTAAATCCAAAACGCAGCTATCTAACAGAACGGTTGTCAATGTGTTCACTCAACTTCCAGAGTTAAACCCGTGTGTGGATTCAGCAGTCTGCAAACACTTTCTGTGCAGAGTCCCAAAACAGGCGTTTTCAGCCCATTACCGGCATATGGAAGAAACAGCAGTAAGCACAGGGAAATATCTGCTTCTAAATCCAAAACGCAGCTATCTAACAGAATGGTTGTCAATGTGTGCACTCAACTTCCAGAGTTAAACCCGTGTGTGGATTCAGCAGTCTGCAAACACTTTCTCTGCAGAGTCCCAAAACAGGCGTTTTCAGCCCATTACCGGCATATGGAAGAAACAGCAGTAAGCACAGGAAATATCTGCTTCTAAATCCAAAAACGCAGCTATCTAACAGAACGGTTGTCAATGTGTGCACTCAACTTCCAGAGTTAAAACCGTGTGAGGATTCAGCAGTCTGCAAACACTTTCTCTGCAGAGTCCCAAAACAGGCGTTTTCAGCCCATTACCGGCATTTGGAAGAAACAGCAGTAAGCACAGGGAAATATCTGCTTCTAAATCCAAAACGCAGCTATCTAACAGAACGGTTGTCAATGTGTTCACTCAACTTCCAGAGTTAAACCCGTGTGTGGATTCAGCAGTCTGCAAACACTTTCTGTGCAGAGTCCCAAAACAGGCGTTTTCAGCCCATTACCGGCATATGGAAGAAACAGCAGTAAGCACAGGGAAATATCTGCTTCTAAATCCAAAACGCAGCTATCTAACAGAACGGTTGTCAATGTGTGCACTCAACTTCCAGAGTTAAACCCGTGTGTGGATTTAGCAGTCTGCAAACACTTTCTCTGCAGAGTCCCAAAACAGGCGTTTTCAGCCCATTACCGACATATGGAAGAAACAGCAGTAAGCACAGGGAAATATCTGCTTCTAAATCCAAAACGCAGCTATCTAACAGAACGGTTGTCAATGTGTGCACTCAACGTCCAGAGTTAAACCCGTGTGTGGATTCAGCAGTCTGCAAACACTTTCTCTGCAGAGTCCCAAAACAGGAGTTTTCAGCCCATTACCGGCATATGGAAGAAACAGCAGTAAGCACAGGGAAATATCTGCTTCTAAATCCAAAACGCAGCTATCTAACAGAACGGTTGTCAATGTGTGCACTCAACTTCCAGAGTTAAACCCGTGTGTGGATTCAGCAGTCTGAAAACACTTTCTGTGCAGAGTCCCAAAACAGGCGTTTTCAGCCCCATTACCGGCATATGGAAGAAACAGCAGTAAGCACAGGGAAATATCTGCTTCTAAATCAAAAACGCAGCTATCTAACAGAACGGTTGTCAATGTGTGCACTCAACTTCCAGAGTTAAACCCGTGTGTGGATTCAGCAGTCTGCAAACACTTTCTCTGCAGAGTCCCAAAACAGGCGTTTTCAGCCCATTACCCGGCATATGGAAGAAACAGCAGTAAGCACAGGGAAATATCTGCTTCTAAATCCAAAACGCAGCTATCTAACAGAACGGTTGTCAATGTGTGCACTCAACTTCCAGAGTTAAACCCGTGTGTGGATTCAGCAGTCTGCAAACACTTTCTCTGCAGAGTCCCCAAAAAAGGCGTTTTCAGCCCATTACCGGCATATGGAAGAAACAGCAGTAAGCACAGGGAAATATCAGCTTCTAAATCCAAAACGCAGCCATCTAACAGAACGGTTGTCAATGTGTGCACTCAACTTCCAGAGTTAAACCCGTGTGTGGATTCAGCAGTCTGCAAACACATTCTCTGCAGAGTCCCAAAACAGGCGTTTTCAGCCCATTACCGGCATATTGAAGAAACAGCAGTAAGCACAGGGAAATATCTGCTTCTAAATCCAAAACGCAGCTATCTAGCAGAACGGTTGTCAATGTGTGCACTCAACTTCCAGAGTTAAACCCGTGTGTGGATTCAGCAGTCTGCAAACACTTTCTGTGCAGAGTCCCAAAACAGGCGTTTTCAGCCCATTACCGGCATATGGAAGAAACAGCAGTAAGCACAGGGAAATATCTGCTTCTAAATCCAAAACGCAGCTATCTAACAGAATGGTTGTCAATGTGTGCACTCAACTTCCAGAGTTAAACCCGTGTGTGGATTTAGCAGTCTGCAAACACTTTCTCTGCAGAGTCCCAAAACAGGCGTTTTCAGCCCATTACCGACATATGGAAGAAACAGCAGTAAGCACAGGGAAATATCTGCTTCTAAATCCAAAACGCAGCTATCTAACAGAACGGTTGTCAATGTGTGCACTCAACGTCCAGAGTTAAACCCGTGTGTGGATTCAGCAGTCTGCAAACACTTTCTCTGCAGAGTCCCAAAACAGGCGTTTTCAGCCCATTACCGGCATATGGAAGAAACAGCAGTAAGCACAGGGAAATATCTGCTTCTAAATCCAAAACGCAGCTATCTAACAGAACGGTTGTCAATGTGTGCACTCAACTTCCAGAGTTAAACCCGTGTGTGGATTCAGCAGTCTGAAAACACTTTCTGTGCAGAGTCCCAAAACAGGCGTTTTCAGCCCATTACCGTCATATGGAAGAAACAGCAGTAAGCACAGGGAAATATCTGCTTCTAAATCCAAAACGCAGCTATCTAACAGAACGGTTGTCAATGCGTGCACTCAACTTCCAGAGTTAAACCCGTGTGTGGATTCAGCAGTCTGCAAACACTTTCTCTGCAGAGTCCCAAAACAGGCGTTTTCAGCCCATTACCGGCATATGGAAGAAACAGCAGTAAGCACAGGGAAATATCTGCTTCTAAATCCAAAACGCAGCTATCTAACAGAACGGTTGTCAATGTGTGCACTCAACTTCCAGAGTTAAACCCGTGTGTGGATTCAGCAGTCTGCAAACACTTTTTCTGCAGAGTCCCAAAACAGGCGTTTTCAGCCCATAACCGGCATATGGAAGAAACAGCAGTAAGCACAGGGAAATATCTGCTTCTAAATCCAAAACGCAGCTATCTAACAGAACGGTTGTCAATGTGTGCACTCAACTTCCAGAGTTAAACCCGTGTGAGGATTCAGCAGTCTGCAAACACTTTCTCTGCAGAGTCCCAAAACAGGCGTTTTCAGCCCATTACCGGCATTTGGAAGAAACAGCAGTAAGCACAGGGAAATATCTGCTTCTAAATCCAAAACGCAGCTATCTAACAGAACGGTTGTCAATGTGTTCACTCAACTTCCAGAGTTAAACCCGTGTGTGGATTCAGCAGTCTGCAAACACTTTCTGTGCAGAGTCCCAAAACAGGCGTTTTCAGCCCATTACCGGCATATGGAAGAAACAGCAGTAAGCACAGGGAAATATCTGCTTCTAAATCCAAAACGCAGCTATCTAACAGAATGGTTGTCAATGTGTGCACTCAACTTCCAGAGTTAAACCCGTGTGAGGGTTCAGCAGTCTGCAAACACTTTCTCTGCAGAGTCCCAAAACAGGCGTTTTCAGCCCATTACCGGCATATGGAAGAAACAGCAGTAAGCACAGGGAAATATCTGCTTCTAAATCCAAAACGCAGCTATCTAACAGAACGGTTGTCAATGTGTGCACTCAACTTCCAGAGTTAAACCCGTGTGAGGATTCAGCAGTCTGCAAACACTTTCTCTGCAGAGTCCCAAAACAGGCGTTTTCAGCCCATTACCGGCATTTGGAAGAAACAGCAGTAAGCACAGGGAAATATCTGCTTCTAAATCCAAAACGCAGCTATCTAACAGAACGGTTGTCAATGTGTTCACTCAACTTCCAGAGTTAAACCCGTGTGTGGATTCAGCAGTCTGCAAACACTTTCTGTGCAGAGTCCCAAAACAGGCGTTTTCAGCCCATTACCGGCATATGGAAGAAACAGCAGTAAGCACAGGGAAATATCTGCTTCTAAATCCAAAACGCAGCTATCTAACAGAACGGTTGTCAATGAGTGCACTCAACTTCCAGAGTTAAACCCGTGTGTGGATTTAGCAGTCTGCAAACACTTTCTCTGCAGAGTCCCAAAACAGGCGTTTTCAGCCCATTGCCGACATATGGAAGAAACAGCAGTAAGCACAGGGAAATATCTGCTTCTAAATCCAAAACGCAGCTATCTAACAGAACGGTTGTCAATGTGTGCACTCAACGTCCAGAGTTAAACCCGTGTGTGGATTCAGCAGTCTGCAAACACTTTCTCTGCAGAGTCCCAAAACAGGAGTTTTCAGCCCATTACCGGCATATGGAAGAAACAGCAGTAAGCACAGGGAAATATCTGCTTCTAAATCCAAAACGCAGCTATCTAACAGAACGGTTGTCAATGTGTGCACTCAACTTCCAGAGTTAAACCCGTGTGTGGATTCAGCAGTCTGAAAACACTTTCTGTGCAGAGTCCCAAAACAGGCGTTTTCAGCCCATTACCGGCATATGGAAGAAACAGCAGTAAGCACAGGGAAATATCTGCTTCTAAATCCAAAACGCAGCTATGTAACAGAACGGTTGTCAATGTGTGCACTCAACTTCCAGAGTTAAACCCGTGTGTGGATTCAGCAGTCTGCAAACACTTTCTCTGCAGAGTCCCAAAACAGGCGTTTTCAGCCCATTACCGGCATATGGAAGAAACAGCAGTAAGCACAGGGAAATATCTGCTTCTAAATCCAAAACGCAGCTATCTAACAGAACGGTTGTCAATGTGTGCACTCAACTTCCAGAGTTAAACCCGTGTGTGGATTCAGCAGTCTGCAAACACTTTCTCTGCAGAGTCCCAAAACAGGCGTTTTCAGCCCATTACCGGCATATGGAAGAAACAGCAGTAAGCACAGGGAAATATCAGCTTCTAAATCCAAAACGCAGCCATCTAACAGAACGGTTGTCAATGTGTGCACTCAACTTCCAGAGTTAAACCCGTGTGTGGATTCAGCAGTCTGCAAACACATTCTCTGCAGAGTCCCAAAACAGGCGTTTTCAGCCCATTACCGGCATATTGAAGAAACAGCAGTAAGCACAGGGAAATATCTGCTTCTAAATCCAAAACGCAGCTATCTAGCAGAACGGTTGTCAATGTGTGCACTCAACTTCCAGAGTTAAACCCGTGTGTGGATTCAGCAGTCTGCAAACACTTTCTCTGCAGAGTCCCAAAACAGGCGTTTTCAGCCCATTACCGGCTTATGGAAGAAACAGCAGTAAGCACAGGGAAATATCTGCTTCTAAATCCAAAACGCAGCTATTCAACAGAACGGTTGTCAATGTGTGCACTCAACTTCCAGAGTTAAACCCGTGTGTGGATTCAGCAGTCTGCAAACACTTTCTCTGCAGAGTCCCAAAACTGGCGTTTTCAGCCCATTACCGGCATTTGGAAGAAACAGCAGTAAGCACAGGGAAATATCTGCTTCTAAATCCAAAACGCAGCTATCTAACAGAACGGTTGTCAATGTGTGCACTCAACTTCCAGAGTTAAACCCGTGTGTGGATTCAGCAGTCTGCAAACACTTTCTCTGCAGAGTCCCAAAACAGGCGTTTTCAGCCCATTACCGGCATATGGAAGAAACAGCAGTAAGCACAGGGAAATATCTGCTTCTATATCCAAAACACAGCTATCTAACAGAACGGTTGTCAATGTGTGCACTCAACTTCCAGAGTTAAACCCGTGTGTGGATTCAGCAGTCTGCAAACACTTTCTCTGCAGAGTCCCAAAACAGGCGTTTTCTGCCCATTACCGGCATTTGGAAGAAACAGCAGTAAACACAGGGAAATATCTGCTTCTAAATCCAAAACGCAGCTATCTAACAGAACGGTTGTCAATGTGTGCACTCAACTTCCAGAGTTAAACCCGTGTGTGGATTCAGCAGTCTGCAAACACTTTCTCTGCAGAGTCCCAAAACAGGCGTTTTCAGCCCATAACCGGCATATGGAAGAAACAGCAGTAAGCACAGGGAAATATCTGCTTCTAAATCCAAAACACAGCTATCTAACAGAACGGTTGTCAATGTGTGCACTCAACTTCCAGAGTTAAACCCGTGTGTGGATTCAGCAGTCTGCAAACACTTTCTCTGCAGAGTCCCAAAACAGGCGTTTTCAGCCCATTACCGGCATATGGAAGAAACAGCAGTAAGCACAGGGAAATATCTCCTTCTAAATTCAAAACGCAGCTATCTAACAGAACGGTTGTCAATGTGTGCACTCAACTTCCATAGTTAAACCCGTGTGTGGATTCAGCAGTCTGAAAACACTTTTTGTGCAGAGTCCCAAAACAGGCGTTTTCAGCCCATTACAGGCATATGGATGAAAAAGCAGTAAGCACAGGGAAATATCTGCTTCTAAATCCAAAACGCAGCTATCTAACAGAACGGTTGTCAATGTGTGCACTCAACTTCCAGAGTTAAACCCGTGTGTGGATTCAGCAGTCTGCAAACACTTTCTCTGCAGAGTTCCAAAACAGGCGTTTTCAGCCCATTACCGGCATATGGAAGAAACAGCAGTAAGCACAGGGAAATATCTGCTTCTATATCCAAAAAGCAGCTATCAAACAGAACGGTTGTCAATGTGTGCACTCAACTTCCAGAGTTAAACCCGTGTGTGGATTCAGCAGTCTGCAAACACTTTCTCTGCAGAGTCCCAAAACAGGCGTTTTCAGCCCATAACCGGCCTATGGAAGAAACAGCAGTAAGCATAGGGAAATATCTGCTTCTAAATCCAAAACGCAGCTATCTAACAGAACGGTTGTCAATGTGTGCACTCAACTTCCAGAGTGAAACCCGTATGTGGATTCAGCAGTCTGAAAACACTTTCTGTGCAGAGACCCAAAACAGGCGTTTTCAGCCCATTACCGGCATATGGAAGAAACAGCAGTAAGCACAGGGAAATATCTGCTTCTAAATCCAAAACGCAGCTATCTAACAGAACGGTTGTCAATGTGTGCACTCAACTTCCAGAGTTAAACCCGTGTGTTGATTCAGCAGTCTGCAAACACTTTCTCTGCAGAGTCCCAAAAGAGGCGTTTTCAGCCCATAACCGGCATATGGAAGAAACAGCAGTAAGCACAGGGAAATATCTGCTTCTAAATCCAAAACGCAGCTATCTAACAGAACGGTTGTCAATGTGTGCACTCAACTTCCAGAGTTAAAGCCGTGTGTGGATTCAGCAGTCTGCAAACACTTTCTCTGCAGAGTCCCAAAACAGGAGTTTTCAGCCCATTACCGGCATATGGAAGAAACAGCAGTAAGCACAGGGAAATATCTGCTTCTAAATCCAAAACGCAGCTATCTAACAGAACGGTTGTCAATGTGTGCACTCAACTTCCAGAGTTAAACCCGTGTGTGGATTCAGCAGTCTGCAAACACTTTCTCTGCAGAGTCCCAAAACAGGCGTTTTCAGCCCATTACCGCCATTTGGAAGAAACAGCAGTAAGCAGAGGGAAATATCTGCTTCTAAATCCAAAACTCAGCTATCTAACCGAACGGTTGTCAATGTGTGCACTCAACTTCCAGAGTTAAACCCGTGTGTGGATTCAGCAGTCTGCAAACACTTTATCTGCAGAGTCCCAAAACAGGCGTTTTCAGCCCCTTACTGGCATATGGAAGAAACAGCAGTAAGCACAGGGAAATATCTGCTTCTAAATCCAAAACGCAGGTATCTAACAGAACTGTTGTCAATGTGTGTGCACTCAACTTCCAGAGTTAAACCCGTGTGTGGATTCAGCAGTCTGCAAACAGTTTCTCTGCAGATTCCCAAAACAGGCATTTTCAGCCCATTACCGGCATATGGAAGAAACAGCAGTAAGCACAGGGAAATATCTGCTTCTAAATCCAAAACGCAGCTATCTAACAGAACGGTTGTCAATGTGTGCACTCAACTTCCAGAGTTAAACCCGTGTGTGGGTTCAGCAGTCTGAAAACACTTTCTGTGCGGAGTCCGAAAACAGGCGTTTTCAGCCCATTACCGGCATATGGAAGAAACAGCAGTAACCAAAGGGAAATATCTGCTTCTAAATCCAAAACGCAGCTATCTAAGAGAACGGTTGTCAATGTGTGCACTCAACTTCCGGAGTTAAACCCGTTTGTGGATTCAGCAGTCTGCAAACACTTTCTCTGCAGAGTCCCAAAACAGGCGTTTTCTGCCCATTACCGGCATTTGGAAGAAACAGCAGTAAACACAGGGAAATATCTGCTTCTAAATCCAAAACGCAGCTATCTAACAGAACGGTTGTCAATGTGTGCACTCAACTTCCAGAGTTAAACCCGTGTGTGGATTCAGCAGTCTGCAAACACTTTCTGTGCAGAGTCCCAAAACAGGCGTTTTCAGCCCATAACCGGCATACGGAAGAAACAGCAGTAAGCACAGGGAAATATCTACTTCTAAATCCAAAACGCAGCTATCTAACAGAACGGTTGTCAATGTGTGCACTCAACTTCCAGAGTTAAACCCGTGTGTGGATTCAGCAGTCTGCAAACACTTTCTCTGCAGAGTCCCAAAACAGGCGTTTTCAGACCATTACCGGCATATGGAAGAAACAGCAGTAAGCACAGGGAAATATCTGCTTCTAAATTCAAAACGCAGCTATCTAACAGAACGGTTGTCAATGTGTGCACTCAACTTCCATAGTTAAACCCGTGTGTGGATTCAGCAGTCTGAAAACACTTTTTGTGCAGAGTCCCAAAACAGGCGTTTTCAGCCCATTACTGGCATATGGAAGAAAAAGCAGTAAGCACAGGGAAATATCTGCTTCTAAATCCAAAACGCAGCTATCTAACAGAACGGTTGTCAATGTGTGCACTCAACTTCCAGAGTTAAAGCCGTGTGTGGATTCAGCAGTCTGCAAACACTTTCTCTGCAGAGTCCCAAAACAGGCGTTTTCAGCCCATTACCGGCATATGGAAGAAACAGCAGTAAGCACAGGGAAATATCTGCTTCTAAATCCAAAACGCAGCTATCTAACAGAACGGTTGTCAATGTGTGCACTCAACTTCCAGAGATAAACCCGTGTGTGGATTCAGCAGTCTGCAAACACTTTCTCTGCAGAGTCCCAAAACAGGCGTTTTCAGCCCATTACCGGCATTTGGAAGAAACAGCAGTAAGCACAGGGAAATATCTGCTTCTAAATCCAAAACGCAGCTATCTAACAGAACGGTTGTCAATGTGTGCACTCAACTTCCAGATTTAAACCCGTGTGTGGATTCAACAGTCTGCAAACACTTTCTCTGCAGAGTCCCAAAACAGGCGTTTTCAGCCCATTACCGGCATATGGAAGAAACAGCAGTAAGCACAGGGAAATATCAGCTTCTAAATCCAAAACGCAGCTATCTAACAGACCGGTTGTCAATGTGTGCACGCAACTTCCAGAGATAAACCCGTGTGTGGATTCAGCAGTCTGCAAACACTTTCTCTGCAGAGTCCCAAAACAGGCGTTTTCAGCCCATTACCGGCATATGGAAGAAACAGCAGTAAGCACAGGGAAATATCTGCTTCTAAATCCAAAACGCAGCTATCTAACAGAACGGTTGTCAATGTGTGCACTCAACTTCCAGAGTTAAACCCGTGTGTGGATTCAGCAGTCTGCAAACGCTTTCTCTGCAGAGTCCCAAAACAGGCGTTTTCAACCCATTACCGGCATTTGGAAGAAACAGCAGTAAGCACAGGGATATATCTGCTTCTAAATCCAAAACCCAGCTATCTAACAGAACGGTTGTCAATGTGTGCACTAAACTTCCAGAGTTAAACCCGTCTGTGGATTCAGCAGTCTTCAAACACTTTCTCTGCAGTGTCCCAAAACAGGCGTTTTCAGCCCATTACCGGCATATGGAAGAAACAGCAGTAAGCACAGGGAAATATCTGCTTCTATATCCAAAACGCAGCTATCAAACAGACCGGTTGTCAATGTGTGCACTCAACTTCCAGAGTTAAACCCGTGTGTGGATTCAGCAGTCTGCAAACACTTTCTCTGCAGCGTCCCAAAACAGGCGTTTTCAGCCCATAACCGGCATATGGAAGAAACAGCAGTATGCTCAGGGAAATATCTGATTCTAAATCCAAAACGCAGCTATCTAACAGAACGGTTGTCAATGTGTGCACTCAACTTCCAGAGTTAAACCCGTGTGTGGATTCAGCAGTCTGCAAACACTTTCTCTGCAGAGTCCCAAAACAGGCGTTTTCAGCCCATTATGGCATATGGAAGAAACAGCAGTAAGCACAGGGAAATATCTGCTTCTAAATCCAAAACGCAGCTCTCTAACAGAACGGTTGTCAATGTGTGCACTCAACTTCCAGAGTTAAACCCGTGTGTTGATTCAGCAGTCTGCAAACACTTTCTCTGCAGAGTCCCAAAACAGGCGTTTTCAGCCCATTACCGGCATATGGAAGAAACAGCAGTAAGCACAGGGAAATATCTGCTTCTAAATCCAAAACGCAGCTATCTAACAGAACGGTTGTCAATGTGTGCACTCAAGTTCCAGAGTTAAACCCGTGTGTGGATTCAGCAGTCTGAAAACACTTTCTGTGCAGAGTCCCAAAACAGGCGTTTTCAGCCCATTACCGGCATATGGAAGAAACAGCAGTAAGCACAGGGAAATATCTGCTTCTAAATCCAAAACGCAGCTATCTAACAGAACGTTTGTCAATGTGTGCACTCAACTTCCAGAGTTAAACCCGTGTGTGGATTCAGCAGTCTGCAAACACTTTCTCTGCAGAGTCCCAAAACAGGCGTTTTCAGCCCATAACCGGCATATGGAAGAAACAGCAGTAAGCACAGGGAAATATCTGCTTCTAAATCCAAAACGCAGCTATCTAACAGAACGGTTGTCAATGTGTGCACTCAACTTCCAGAGTTAAACCCGTGTGTGGATTCAGCATTCTGCAAACACTCTCTCTGCAGAGTCCCAAAACAGGCGTTTTCAGCCCATTACCGGCATTTGGAAGAAAGAGCAGTAAGCACAGGGAAATATCTGCTTCTAAATCCGAAACGCAGCTATCTAACAGAACGGTTGTCAATGTGTGCACTCAACTTTCAGAGTTAAACCCGTGTGTGGATTCAGCAGTCTGAAAACACTTACTCTGCAGAGTCCCAAAACAGGCGTTTTCAGCCCCTTACCGGCATATGGAAGAAACAGCAGTAAGCACAGGGAAATATCTGCTTCTAAATCCAAAACGCAGCTATCTAACAGAACGGTTGTCAATGTGTGCACTCAACTTCCAGAGTTAAACCCGTGTGTGGATTCAGCAGTCTGAAAACACTTTCTGTGCAGAGTCCCAAAACAGGCGTTTTCAGCCCATTACCGGCATTTGGAAGAAAAAGCAGTAAGCCCAGGGAAATATCTGCTTCTAAATCCAAAACGCAGCTATCTAACAGAACGGTTGTCAATGTGTGCACTCAACTTCCAGAGTTAAACCCGTGTGTGGATTCAGCAGTCTGCAAACACTTTATCTGCAGAGTCCCAAAACAGGCGTTTTCAGCCCCTTACCGGCATATGGAAGAAACAGCAGTAAGCACAGGGAAATATCTGCTTCTAAATCCAAAACGCAGCTATCTAACAGAACTGTTGTCAATGTGTGTGCACTCAACTTCTAGAGTTAAACCCCTGTGTGGATTCAGCAGTCTGCAAACACTTTCTCTGCAGAGTCCCAAAACAGGCGTTTTCAGCCCATTACCGGCATATGGAAGAAACAGCAGTAAGCACAGGGAAATATCTGCTTCTAAATCCAAAACGCAGCTATCTAACAGAACGGTTGTCAATGTGTGCACTCAAGTTCCAGAGTTAAACCCGTGTGTGGATTCAGCAGTCTGCAAACACTTTCTCTGCAGAGTCCCAAAACAGGCGTTTTCAGCCCATTACCGGCATATGGAAGAAACAGCAGTAAGCACAGGGAAATATCTACTTCTAAATCCAAAACGCAGCTATCTAACAGAACGGTTGTCAATGTGTGCACTCAAGTTCCAGAGTTAAACCCGTGTGTGGATTCAGCAGTCTGCAAACACTTTCTCTGCAGAGTCCCAAAACAGGCGTTTTCAGCCCATTACCGGCATATGGAAGAAACAGCAGTAAGCACAGGGAAATATCTGCTTCTAAATCCAAAACGCAGCTATCTAACAGAACGGTTGTCAATGTGTGCACTCAACTTCCAGAGTTAAACCCGTGTGTGGATTCAGCAGTCTGCAAACACTTTCTGTGCAGAGTCCCAAAACAGGCGTTTTCAGCCCATTACCGGCATATGGAAGAAACAGCAGTAAGCACAGGGAAATATCTGCTTCTAAATCCAAAACGCAGCTATCTAACAGAACGGTTGTCAATGTGTGCACTCAAGTTCCAGACTTAAACCCGTGTGTGGATTCAGCAGTCTGAAAACACTTTCTGTGCAGAGTCCCAAAACAGGCGTTTTCAGCCCATTACCGGCATATGGAAGAAACAGCAGTAAGCACAGGGAAATATCTGCTTCTAAATCCAAAACGCAGCTATCTAACAGAACGGTTGTCAATGTGTGCACTCAACTTCCAGAGTTAAACCCGTGTGTGGATTCAGCAGTCTGCAAACACATTCTCTGCAGAGTCCCAAAACAGGCGTTTTCAGCCCATAACCGGCATATGGAAGAAACAGCAGTAAGCACAGGGAAATATCTGCTTCTAAATCCAAAACGCAGCTATCTAACAGAACGGTTGTCAATGTGTGCACTCAACTTCCAGAGTTAAACCCGTGTGTGGATTCAGCATTCTGCAAACACTCTCTCTGCAGAGTCCCAAAACAGGCGTTTTCAGCCCATTACCGGCATTTGGAAGAAAGAGCAGTAAGCACAGGGAAATATCTGCTTCTAAATCCGAAACGCAGCTATCTAACAGAACGGTTGTCAATGTGTGCACTCAACTTCCAGAGTTAAACCCGTGTGTGGATTCAGCAGTCTGAAAACACTTACTCTGCAGAGTCCCAAAACAGGCGTTTTCAGCCCCTTACCGGCATATGGAAGAAACAGCAGTAAGCACAGGGAAATATCTGCTTCTAAATCCAAAACGCAGCTATCTAACAGAACGGTTGTCAATGTGTGCACTCAACTTCCAGAGTTAAACCCGTGTGTGGATTCAGCAGTCTGAAAACACTTTCTGTGCAGAGTCCCAAAACAGGCTTTTTCAGCCCATTACCGGCATATGGAAGAAAAAGCAGTAAGCACAGGGAAATATCTGCTTCTAAATCCAAAACGCAGCTATCTAACAGAACGGTTGTCAATGTGTGCACTCAACTTCCAGAGTTAAACCCGTGTGTGGATTCAGCAGTCTGCAAACACTTTCTCTGCAAAGTCCCAAAACAGGCGTTTTCAGCCCATTACCGGCATATGGAAGAAACAGCAGTAAGCACAGGGAAATATCTGCTTCTAAATCCAAAACGCAGCTATTTAACAGAACGGTTGTCAATGTGTGCACTCAACTTCCAGAGTTAAACCCGTGTGTGGATTCAGCAGTCTGCAAACACTTTCTCTGCAGCGTCCCAAAACAGGCGTTTTCAGCCCATAACCGGCATATGGAAGAAACAGCAGTAAGCACAGGGAAATATCTGATTCTAAATCCAAAACGCAGCTATCTAACAGAACGGTTGTCAATGTGTGCACTCAACTTCCAGAGTTAAACCCGTGTGTGGATACAGCAGTCTGCAAACACGTTCTCTGCAGAGTCCCAAAACAGGCGTTTTCAGCCCATTACCGGCATATGGAAGAAACAGCAGTAAGCACAGGGAAATATCTGCTTCTAAATCCAAAACGCAGCTATCTAACAGAACGGTTGTCAATGTGTGCACTCAACTTCCAGAGTTAAACCCGTGTGTGGATTCAGCAGTCTGCAAACACTTTTTCTGCAGAGTCCCAAAACAGGCGTTTTCAGCCCATTACCGGCATTTGGAAGAAACAGCAGTAAGCCCAGGGAAATATCTGCTTCTAAATCCAAAACGCAGCTATGTAACAGAACGGTTGTCAATGTGTGCACTCAACTTCCAGAGTTAAACCCGTGTGTGGATTCAGCAGTCTGCAAACACTTTATCTGAGGAGTCCCAAAACAGGCGTTTTCAGCCCATAACCGGCATATGGAAGAAACAGCAGTAAGCACAGGGAAATATCTGCTTCTAAATCCAAAACGCAGCTATCTAACAGAACGGTTGTCAATGTGTGCACTCAACTTCCAGAGTTAAACCCGTGTGTGGATTCAGCAGTCTGCAAACACTTTCTCTGCAGAGTCCCAAAACAGGCGTTTTCAGCCCATTACCGGCATATGGAAGAAACAGCAGTAAGCACAGGGAAATATCTGCTTCTAAATCCAAAACGCAGCTATCTAACAGAACGGTTGTCAACGTGTGCACTCAACTTCCAGAGTTAAACCCATGTGTGGATTCAGCAGTCTGCAAACACTTTCTCTGCAGAGTCCCAAAACAGGCGTTTTCAGCCCATTACCGGCATATGGAAGAAACAGCAGTAAGCACAGGGAAATATCAGCTTCTAAATCCAAAACGCAGCTATCTAACAGAACGGTTGTCAATGTGTGCACTCAACTTCCAGAGTTAAACCCGTGTGTGGATTCAGCAGTCTGCAAACACTTTCTCTGCAGAGTCCCAAAACAGGCGTTTTCAGCCCATAACCGGCATATGGAAGAAACAGCAGTAAGCACAGGGAAATATCTGCTTCTAAATCCAAAACGCAGCTATCTAACAGAACGGTTGTCAATGTGTGCACTCAACTTCCAGAGTTAAACCCGTGTGTGGATTCAGCAGTCTGCAAACACTTTCTCTGCAGAGTCCCAAAACAGGCGTTTTCAGCCCATTACCGGCATATGGAAGAAACAGCAGTAAGCACAGGTAAATATCTGCTTCTAAATCCAAAATGCAGCTATCTAACAGAACGGTTGTCAAAGTGTGCACTCAACTTCCAGAGTTAAACCCGTGTGTGGATTAATCTGTCTGCAAACACTTTCTCTGCAGAGTCCCAAAACAGGCGTTTTCAGCCCATTACCGGCATTTGGAAGAAACAGCAGTAAGCACAGGGAAATATCTGCTTCTAAATCCAAAACGCAGCTATCTAACAGAACGGTTGTCAATGTGTGCACTCAACTTCCAGAGTTAAACCCGTGTGTGGATTCAGCAGTCTGCAAACACTTTATCTGCAGAGTCCCAAAACAGGCGTTTTCAGCCCCTTACCGGCATATGGAAGAAACAGCAGTAAGCACAGGGAAATATCTGCTTCTAAATCCAAAACGCAGCTATCTAACAGAACGGTTGTCAATGTGTGCACTCAACTTCCAGAGTTAAACCCGTGTGTGGATTCAGCAGTCTGAAAACACTTTCTCTGCAGAGTCCCAAAACAGGCGTTTTCAGCCCATTACCGGCATTTGGAAGAAACAGCAGTAAGCACAGGGAAATATCTGCTTCTAAATCCAAAACGCAGCTATCTAACAGAACGGTTGTCAATGTGTGCACTCAACTTACAGAGTTAAAACCGTGTGTGGATTCAGCAGTCTGCAAACACTTTATCTGCAGAGTCCCAAAACAGGCGTTTTCAGCCCCTTACCGGCATATGGAAGAAACAGCAGTAAGCACAGGGAAATATCTGCTTCTAAATCTAAAACGCAGCTATCTAACAGAACGGTTGTCAATGTGTGTGCACTCAACTTCCAGAGTTAAACCCGTGTGTGGATTCAGCAGTCTGCAAACACTTTCTGTGCAGAGTCCCAAAACAGGCGTTTTCAGCCCATTACCGGCATATGGAAGAAACAGCAGTAAGCACAGCGAAATATCTGCTTCTAAATCCAAAACGCAGCTATATAACAGAACGGTTGTCAATGTGTGCACTCAACTTCCAGAGTTAAACCCGTGTGTGGATTCAGCAGTCTGAAAACACTTTCTGTGCAGAGTCCCAAAACACGCGTTTTCAGCCCATTACCGGCATATGGAAGAAACAGCAGTAAGCACAGGGAAATATCTGCTTCTATATCCAAAACGCAGCTATCAAACAGAACGGTTGTCAAAGTGTGCACTCAACTTCCAGAGTTAAACCCGTGTGTGGATTCAGCAGTCTGCAAACACTTTCTCTGCAGAGTCCCAAAACAGGCGTTTTCAGCCCATAACCGGCATATGGAAGAAACAGCAGTAAGCACAGGGAAATATCTGCTTCTAAATCCAAAACGCAGCTATCTAACAGAACGGTTGTCAATGTGTGCACTCAACTTCCAGAGTTAAACCCATGTGTGGATTCAGCAGTCTGCAAACACTTTCTCTGCAGAGTCCCAAAACAGGCGTTTTCAGCCCATTACCGGCATATGGAAGAAACAGCAGTAAGCACAGGGAAATATCTGCTTCTAAATCCAAAATGCAGCTATCTAACAGAACGGTTGTCATAGTGTGCACTCAACTTCCAGAGTTAAACCCGTGTGTGGATTCATCAGTCTGCAACACTTTATCTGCAGAGTCCCAAAACAGGCGTTTTCAGCCAATAACCGGCATTTGGAAGAAACAGCAGTAAGCACAGGGAAATATCTGCTTCTAAATCCAAAACGCAGCTATCTAACAGAACGGTTGTCAATGTGTGCACTCAACTTCCACAGTTAAACCCGTGTGTGGATTCAGCAGTCTGCAAACACTTTCTCTGCAGAGTCCCAAAACAGGCGTTTTCAGCCCATTACCGGCATTTGGAAGAAACAGCAGTAAGCACAGGGAAATATCTGCTTCTAAATCCAAAACGCAGCTATCTAACAGAACGGTTGTCAATGTGTGCACTCAACTTCCAGAGTTAAACCCGTGTGTGGATTCAGCAGTCTGCAAACACTTTCTCTGCAGAGTCCCAAAACAGGCGTTTTCAGCCCATAACCGGCATATGGAAGAAACAGCAGTAAGCACAGGGAAATACCTGCTTCTAAATCCAAAACGCAGCTATCTAACAGAACGGTTGTCAATGTGTGCACTCAACTTCCAGAGTTAAACCCGTGTGTGGATTCAGCAGTCTGCAAACACTTTCTCTGCAGAGTCCCAAAACAGGCGTTTTCAGCCCATTACCGGCATATGGAAGAAACAGCAGTAAGCACAGGGAAATATCTGCTTCTAAATCCAAAACGCAGCTATCTAACAGAACGGTTGTCAATGTGTGCACTCAACTTCCAGAGTTAAACCCGTGTGTGGATTCAGCAGTCTGCAAACACTTTCTCTGCAGAGTCCCAAAACAGGCGTTTTCAGCCCATTACCGGCATATGGAAGAAACAGCAGTAAGCACAGGGAAATATCTGCTTCTAAATCCAAAACGCAGCTATCTAACAGAACGGTTGTCAAGGTGTGCACTCAACTTCCAGAGTTAAACCCGTGTGTGGATTCAGCAGTCTGCAAACCCTTTCTCTGCAGAGTCCCAAAACAGGCGTTTTCAGCCCATAACCGGCATATGGAAGAAACAGCAGTAAGCACAGGGAAATATCTGCTTCTAAATCCAAAACGCAGCTATCTAACAGAACGGTTGTCAATGTGTGCACTCAACTTCCAGAGTTAAACCCGTGTGTGGATTCAGCAGTCTGCAAACACTTTCTCTGCAGAGTCCCAAAACAGGCGTTTTCAGCCCATTACCGGCATATGGAAGAAACAGCAGTAAGCACAGGGAAATATCTGCTTCTAAATCCAAAACGCAGCTATCTAACAGAACGGTTGTCAATGTGTGCACTCAACTTCAAGAGTTAAACCCATGTGTGGATTCAGCAGTCTGCAAACACTTTCTCTGCAGAGTCCCAAAACAGGCGTTTTCAGCCCATTACCGGCATATGGAAGAAACAGCAGTAAGCACAGGGAAATATCAGCTTCTAAATCCAAAACGCAGCTATCTAACAGAACGGTTGTCAAAGCGTGCACTCAACTTCTAGAGTTAAACCCGTGTGTGGATTCAGCAGTCTGCAAACACTTTCTCTGCAGAGTCCCAAAACAGGCGTTTTCAGCCCATTACCGGCATTTGGAAGAAACAGCAGTAAGCACAGGGAAATATCTGCTTCTAAATCCAAAACGCAGCTATCTAACAGAACGGTTGTCAATGTGTGCACTCAACTTCCAGAGTTAAACCCGTGTGTGGATTCAGCAGTCTGCAAACACTTTCTCTGCAGAGTCCCAAAACAGGCGTTTTCAGCCCATTACCGGCATTTGGAAGAAACAGCAGTAAGCACAGGGAAATATCTGCTTCTAAATCCAAAATGCAGCTATCTAACAGAACGGTTGTCAATGTGTGCACTCAACTTCCAGAGTTAAACCCGTGTGTGGATTCAGCAGTCTGCAAACTCTTTATCTGCAGAGTCCCAAAACAGGCGTTTTCAGCCCCTTACCGGCATATGGAAGAAACAGCAGTAAGCACAGGGAAATATCTGCTTCTAAATCCAAAACGCAGCTATCTAACAGAACGGTTGTCAATGTGTGCACTCAACTTCCAGAGTTAAACCCGTGTGTGGATTCAGCAGTCTGAAAACACTTTCTCTGCAGAGTCCCAAAACAGGCGTTTTCAGCCCATTACCGGCATTTGGAAGAAACAGCAGTAAGCACAGGGAAATATCTGCTTCTAAATCCAAAACGCAGCTATCTAACAGAACGGTTGTCAATGTGTGCACTCAACTTCCAGAGTTAAAACCGTGTGTGGATTCAGAAGTCTGCAAACACTTTATCTGCAGAGTCCCAAAACAGGCGTTTTCAGCCCCTTACCGGCATATGGAAGAAACAGCAGTAAGCACAGGGAAATATCTGCTTCTAAATCCAAAACGCAGCTATCTAACAGAACTGTTGTCAATGTGTGTGCACTCAACTTCCAGAGTTAAACCCGTGTGTGGATTCAGCAGTCTGCAAACACTTTCTCTGCAGAGTCCCAAAACAGGCGTTTTCAGCCCATTACCGGCATATGGAAGAAACAGCAGTAAGCACAGGGAAATATCTGCTTCTAAATCCAAAACGCAGCTATCTAACAGAACGGTTGTCAATGTGTGCACTCAACTTCCAGAGTTAAACCCGTGTGTGGATTCAGCAGTCTGCAGACACTTTCTCTGCAGAGTCCCAAAACTGGGGTTTTCAGCCCATTACCGGCATATGGAAGAAACAGCAGTAAGCACAGGGAAATATCTGCTTCTAAATCCAAAAGGCAGCTATCTAACAGAACGGTTGTCAATGTGTGCACTCAACTTCCAGAGTTAAACCCGTGTGTGGATTCAGCAGTCTGCAAACACTTTCTGTGCAGAGTCCCAAAACAGGCGTTTTCAGCCCATTACCGGCATATGGAAGAAACAGCAGTAAGCACAGGGAAATATCTGCTTCTAAAACCAAAACGCAGCTATCTAACAGAACGGTTGTCAATGTGTGCACTCAACTTCCAGAGTTAAACCCGTGTGTGGATTCAGCAGTCTGCAAACACTTTTTGTGCAGAGTCCCAAAACAGGCGTTTTCAGACCATTACCGGCATAAGGAAGAAACAGCAGTAAGCACAGGGAAATATCTGCTTCTAAATCCAAAACGCAGCTATCTAACAGAACGGTTGTCAATGTGTGCACTCAACTTCCAGAGTTAAACCCGTGTGTGTATTTAGCAGTCTGCAAACACTTTTTGTGCAGAGTCCCAAAACAGGCGTTTTCAGCCCATTACCGGCATATGGAAGAAACAGCAGTAAGCACAGGGAAATATCTGCTTCTAAATCCAAAACGCAGCTATCTAACAGAACGGTTGTCAATGTGTGCACTCAACTTCCAGAGTTAAACCCGTGTGTGGATTCAGCAGTCTGCAAACACTTTCTCTGCAGAGTCCCAAAGCAGGCGTTTTCAGCCCATTACCGGCTTTTGGAAGAAACAGCAGTAAGCACAGGGAAATATCTTCTTCTAAATCCAAAACGCAGCTAACTAACAGAACGGTTGTCAAAGTGTGCACTCAACTTCCAGAGTTAAACCCGTGTGTGGATTCAGCAGTCTGCAAACACTTTCTCTGCAGAGTCCCGAAACAGGCGTTTTCAGCCCATAACCGGCATATGGAAGAAACAGCAGTAAGCACAGGGAAATATCTGCTTCTAAATCCAAAACGCAGCTATGTAACAGAACGGTTGTCAATGTGTGCACTCAACTTCCAGAGTTAAACCCGTGTGTGGATTCAGCAGTCTGCAAACACTTTCTCTGCAGAGTCCCAAAACAGGCGTTTTCAGCCCCTTACCGGCATATGGAAGAAACAGCAGTAAGCACAGGGAAATATCTGCTTCTAAATCCAAAACGCAGCTATCTAACAGAACGGTTGTCAATGTGTGCACTCAACTTCCAGAGTTAAACCCGTGTGTGGATTCAGCAGTCTGCAAACACATTCTGTGCAGAGTCCCAAAACAGGGGTTTTCAGCCCATTACCGGCATATTTAAGAAACAGCAGTAAGCACAGGGAAATATCTGCTTCTAAATCCAAAACGCAGCTATCTAACAGAACGGTTGTCAATGTGTGCACTCAACTTCCAGAGTTAAACCCGTGTGTGGATTCAGCAGTCTGCAAACACTTTCTCTGCAGAGTCCCAAAACAGGCATTTTCAGCCCATTACCGGCATATGGAAGAAACAGCAGTAACACAGGGAAATATCTGCTTCTAAATCCAAAACTCAGCTATCTAACAGAACGGTTGTCAATGTGTGCACTCAACTTCCAGAGTTAAACCCGTGTGTGGATTCAGCAGTCTGCAAACACTTTCTCTGCAGAGTCCCAAAACAGGCGTTTTCAGACCCTTACCGGCATATGGAAGAAACAGCAGTAAGCACAGGGAAATATCTGCTTCTAAATCCAAAACGCAGCTATCTAACAGAACGGTTGTCAATGTGTGCACTCAACTTCCAGAGTTAAACCCGTGTGTGGATTCAGCAGTCTGCAAACACTTTCTCTGCAGAGTCCCAAAACAGGCGTTTTCAGCCCATTACCGGCATATGGAAGAAACAGCAGTAAGCACAGGGAAATATCTGCTTCTAAATCCAAAACGCAGCTATCTAACAGAACGGTTGTCAATGAGTGCACTCAACTTCCAGAGTTAAACCCGTGTGTGGTTTCAGCAGTCTGCAAACACTTTCTCTGCAGAGTCCCAAAACAGGCGTTTTCAGCCCATTACCGGCATTTGGAAGAAACAGCAGTAAGCACAGGGAAATATCTGCTTCTAAATACAAAACGCAGCTATCTAACAGAACGGTTGTCAATGTGTGCACTCAACTGCCAGAGTTAAACCCGTGTGTGGAATCAGCAGTCTGCAAACACTTTCTGTGCAGAGTCCCAAAACAGGCGTTTTCAGCCCATTACCCGCATATGGAAGTAACAGCAGTAAGCACAGGGAAATATCTGCTTCTAAATCCAAAACGCAGCTATCTAACAGAACGGTTGTCAATGTGTGCACTCAACTTCCAGAGTTAAACCCGTGTGTGGATTCAGCAGTCTGCAAACACATTCTGTGCAGAGTCCCAAAACAGGGGTTTTCTTCCCATTACCGGCATATGGAAGAAACAGCAGTAAGCACAGGGAAATATCTGCTTCTAAATCCAAAACTCAGCTATCTAACAGAACGGTTGTCAATGTGTGCACTCAACTTCCAGAGTTAAACCCGTGTGTGGATTCAGCAGTCTGCAAACACTTTCTCTGCAGAGTCCCCAAACAGGCGTTTTCAGCCCATTACCCGCATATGGAAAAAACAGCAGTAAGCACAGGGAAATATCTGCTTCTAAATCCAAAACGCAGCTATCTAACAGAACGGTTGTCAATGTGTGCACTCAACTTCCAGAGTTAAACCCGTGTGTGGATTCAGTAGTCTGCAAACACTTTCTCTGCAGAGTCCCAAAACAGGCATTTTCAGCCCAATACCGGCATATGGAAGAAACAGCAGTAAGCACAGGGAAATATCTGCTTCTAAACCCAAAACGCAGCTATCTAGCAGAACGGTTGTCAATGTGTGCACTCAACTTCCAGAGTTAAACCCGTGTGTGGATTCAGCAGTTTGCAAACACTTTCTCTGCAGAGTCCCAAAACAGGCGTTTTCAGCCCATTACCGGCATATGGAAGAAACAGCAGTAAGCACAGGGAAATACCAGCATCTAAATCCAAAACGCAGCTATCTAACAGAACGGTTGTCAATGTGTGCACTCAACTTCCAGAGTTAAACCCGTGTGTGGATTCAGCAGTCTGCAAACACTTTCTCTGCAGAGTCCCAAAACAGGCGTTTTCAGCCCATTACCGGCATATGGAAGAAACAGCAGTAAGCACAGGGAAATATCTGCTTCTAAATCCAAAACTCAGCTATCTAACAGAACGGTTGTCAATGTGTGCACTCAACTTCCAGAGTTAAACCCGTGTGTGGATTCAGCAGTCTGCAAACACTTTCTCTGCAGAGTCCCAAAACAGGCGTTTTCAGCCCATTACCGGCATATGGAAGAAACAGCAGTAAGCACCGGGAAATATCTGCTTCTAAATCCAAAACGCAGCTATCTAACAGAGCGGTTGTCAATGTGTGCACTCAACTTCCAGAGTTAAACCCGTGTGTGGATTCAGCAGTCTGCAAACCCTTTCTCTGCAGAGTCCCAAAACAGGCGATTTCAGCCCATTACCGGCATTTGGAAGAAACAGCAGTAAGCACAGGGAAATATCTGCTTCTAAATCCAAAACGCAGCTATCTAACACAACGGTTGTCAATGTGTACACTCAACTTCCAGAGTTAAACCCGTGTGTGGATTCAGCAGTCTGCAAACACTTTCTCTGCAGAGTCCCAAAACAGGCGTTTTCAGCCCATTACCCGCATATGGAAAAAACAGCAGTAAGCACAGGGAAATATCTGCTTCTAAATCCAAAACGCAGCTATCTAACAGAACGGTTGTCAATGTGTGCACTCAATTTCCAGAGTTAAACCCGTGTGTGGATTCAGCAGTCTGCAAACACTTTCTCTGCAGAGTCCCAAAACAGGCATTTTCAGCCCATTACCGGCATATGGAAGAAATAGCAGTAACACAGGGAAATATCTGCTTCTAAATCCAAAACGCAGCTATCTAACAGAACGGTTGTCAATGTGTGCACTCAACTTCCAGAGTTAAACCCGTGTGTGGATTCAGCAGTCTGCAAACACTTTCTCTGCAGAGTCCCAAAACAGGCGTTTTCAGACCCTTACCGGAATATGGAAGAAACAGCAGTAAGCACAGGGAAATATCTGCTTCTAAATCCAAAACGCAGCTATCTAACAGAACGGTTGTCAATGTGTGCACTCAACTTCCAGAGTTAAACCCGTGTGTGGATTCAGCAGTCTGCAAACACTTTCTCTGCAGAGTCCCAAAACAGGCGTTTTCAGCCCATTACCGGCATATGGAAGAAACAGAAGTAAGCACAGGGAAATATCTGCTTCTAAATCCAAAACGCAGCTATCTAACAGAACGGTTGTCAATGTGTGCACTCAACTTCCAGAGTTAAACCCGTGTGTGGATTCAGCAGTCTGCAAACACTTTCTCTGCAGAGTACCAAAACAGGCGTTTTCAGCCCATTACCGGCATTTGGAAGAAACAGCAGTAAGCACAGGGAAATATCTGCTTCTAAATCCAAAACGCAGCTATCTAACAGAACGGTTGTCAATGTGTGCACTCAACTTCCAGAGTTAAACCCGTGTGTGGATTCAGCAGTCTGCAAACACTTTCTCTGCAGAGTCCCAAAACAGGCGTTTTCAGCCCATTACCGGCATTTGGAAGAAGCAGCAGTAAGCACAGGGAAATATCTGCTTCTAAATCCAAAACGCAGCTATCTAACAGAACGGTTGTCAATGTGTGCACTCAACTTCCAGAGTTAAACCCGTGTGTGGATTCAGCAGTCTGCAAACACTTTGTTTGCAGAGTCCCAAAACAGGCGTTTTCAGCCCATTACCCGCATATGGAAGAAACAGCAGTAAGCACAGGGAAATATCTGCTTCTAAATTCAAAACGCAGGTATCTAGCAGAACGGTTGTCAATGTGTGCACTCAACTTCCAGAGTTAAACCCGTGTGTGGATTCAGCAGTCTGCAAACACTTTCTCTGCAGAGTCCCAAAACAGGCGTTTTCAGCCCCTTACCGGCATATGGAAGAAACAGCAGTAAGCACAGGGAAATATCTGCTTCTAAATCCAAAACGCAGCTATCTAACAGAACGGTTGTCATGTGTGCACTCAACTTCCAGAGTTAAACCCGTGTGTGGATTCAGCAGTCTGCAAACAGTTTCTCTGCAGAGTCCCAAAACAGGCGTTTTCAGCCCATTACCGGCATATGGAAGAAACAGCAGTAAGCAAAGGGAAATATCTGCTTCTATATCCAAAACGCAGCTATCTAACAGAACGGTTGTCAATGTGTGCACTCAACTTCCAGAGTTAAACCCGTGTGTGGATTCAGCAGTCTGCAAGCACTTTCTCTGCAGAGTCCCAAAACAGGCGTTTTCAGCCCATAACCGGCATAAGGAAGAAACAGCAGTAAGCACAGGGAAATATCTGCTTCTAAATCCAAAACGCAGCTATCTAACAGAACGGTTGTCAATGTGTGCACTCAACTTCCAGAGTTAAACCCGTGTGTGGATTCAGCAGTCTGCAAACATTTTCTCTGCAGAGTCCCAAAACAGGCTTTTCAGCCCCATACCAGCATATGGAAGAAACAGCAGTAAGCACAGGGAAATATCTGCTTCTAAATCCAAAACGCAGCTATATAACAGAACGGTTGTCAATGTGTGCACTCAACTTCCAGAGTTAAACCCGTGTGTGGATTCAGCAGTCTGCAAACACTTTCTCTGCAGAGTCCCAAAACAGGCGTTTTCAGCCCATTACCGGCATTTGGAAGAAACAGCGGTAAGCACAGGGAAATATCTGCTTCTAAATCCAAAACGCAGCTATCTAACGGAACGGTTGTCAATGTGTGCACTCAACTTCCAGAGTTAAACCCGTGTGTGGATTCAGCAGTCTGCAAACACTTTCTCTGCAGAGTCCCAAAACAGGCGTTTTCAGCCCATTACCGGCATATGGAAGAAACAGCAGTAAGCACAGGGAAATATCTGCTTCTAAATCCAAAACGCAGCTATCTAACAGAACGGTTGTCAATGTGTGCACTCAACTTCCAGAGTTAAACCCGTGTGTGGATTCAGCAGTCTGCAAACACTTTCTGTGCAGAGTCCCAAAACAGGCGTTTTCCAGCCCATTACCGGCATTTGGAAGAAACAGCAGTAAGCACAGGGAAATATCTGCTTCTAAATCCAAAACGCAGCTATCTAACACAACGGTTGTCAATGTGTTCACTCAACTTCCAGAGTTAAACCCGTGTGTGGATTCAGCAGTCTGCAAACACTTTCTCTGCAGAGTCCCAAAACAGGCGTTTTCAGCCCATTACCGGCATATGGAAGAAACAGCAGTAAGCACAGGGAAATATCTGCTTCTAAATACAAAACGCACCTATCTAACAGAACGGTTGTCAATGTGTGCACTCAACTTCCAGAGTTAATCCCGTGTGTGGATTCAGCAGTCTGCAAACACTTTCTCTGCAGAGTCCCAAAACAGGCATTTTCAGCCCATTACCGGCATATGGAAGAAACAGCAGTAACACAGGGAAATATCTGCTTCTAAATCCAAAACTCAGCTATCTAACAGAACGGTTGTCAATGTGTGCACTCAAGTTCCAG
>NW_026989617.1:0-32332 GCF_030222135.1 Aotus nancymaae | reverse complement strand
CAGACTGCTGAATCCACACACGGGTTTAACTCTGGAAGTTGAGTGCACACATTGACAACCGTTCTGTTAGATAGCTGCGTTTTGGATTTAGAAGCAGATATTTCCCTGTGCTTACTGCTGTTTCTTCCATATGCCGGTAATGGGCTGAAAACGCCTGTTTTGGGACTCTGCAGAGAAACTGTTTGCAGACTGCTGAATCCACACACGGGTTTAACTCTGGAAGTTGAGTGCACACATTGACAACCGTTCTGTTAGATAGCTGCGTTTTGGATTTAGAAGCAGATATTTCCCTGTGCTTACTGCTGTTTCTTCCATATGCCGGTAATGGGCTGAAAACGCCTGTTTTGGGACTCTGCAGAGAAAGTGTTTGCAGACTGCTGAATCCACACACGGGTTTAACTCTGGAAGTTGAGTGCACACATTGACAACCGTTCTGTTAGATAGCTGCGTTTTGGATTTAGAAGCAGATATTTCCCTGTGCTTACTGCTGTTTCTTCCATATGCCGGTAATGGGCTGAAAACGCCTGTTTTGGGACTCTGCAGAGGAAGTGTTTGCAGACTGCTGAATCCACACACGGGTTTAACTCTGGAAGTTGAGTGCACACATTGACAACCGTTCTGTTAGATAGCTGCGTTTTGGATTTAGAAGCAGATATTTCCCTGTGCTTACTGCTGTTTCTTCCATATGCCGGTAATGGGCTGAAAACGCCTGTTTTGGGACTCTGCAGAGAAAGAGTTTGCAGACTGCTGAATCCACACACGGGTTTAACTCTGGAAGTTGAGTGCACACATTGACAACCGTTCTGTTAGATAGCTGCGTTTTGGATTTAGAAGCAGATATTTCCCTGTGCTTACTGCTGTTTCTTCCATATGCCGGTAATGGGCTGAAAACGCCTGTTTTGGGACTCTGCAGAGAAAGTGTTTGCAGACTGCTGAATCCACACACGGGTTTAACTCTGGAAGTTGAGTGCACACATTGACAACCGTTCTGTTAGATAGCTGCGTTTTGGATTTAGAAGCAGATATTTCCCTGGGCTTACTGCTGTTTCTTCCATATGCCGGTAATGGGCTGAAAACGCCTGTTTTGGGACTCTGCAGAGAAAGTGTTTGCAGACTGCTGAATCCACACACTGGTTTAACTCTGGAAGTAGAGTGCACACATTGACAACCGTTCAGTTAGATAGCTGCGTTTTGGATTTAGAAGCAGGTATTTCCCTGTGCTTACTGCTGTTTCTTCCATATGCCGGTAATGGGCTGAAAACGCCTGTTTTGGGACTCTGCAGAGAAAGTGTTTGCAGACTGCTGAATCCACACACGGGTTTAACTCTGGAAGTTGAGTGCACACATTGACAACCGTTCTGTTAGATAGCTGCGTTTTGGATTTAGAAGCAGATATTTCCCTGTGCTTACTGCTGTTTCTTCCATATGCCGGTAATGGGCTGAAAACGCCTGTTTTGGGACCCTGCAGAGAAAGTGTTTGCAGACTGCTGAATCCACACACGGGTTTAACTCTGGAAGTTGAGTGCACACATTGACAACCGTTCTGTTAGATAGCTGCGTTTTGGATTTAGAAGCAGATATTTCCCTGTGCTTACTGCTGTTTCTTCCATATGCCGGTAATGGGCTGAAAACGCCTGTTTTGGGACTCTGCAGAGAAAGTGTTTGCAGACTGCTGAATCCACACACGGGTTTAACTCTGGAAGTTGAGTGCACACATTGACAACCGTTCTGTTAGATAGCTGCGTTTTGGATTTAGAAGCAGATATTTCCCTGTGCTTACTGCTGTTTCTTCCATATGCCGGTAATGGGCTGAAAACGCCTGTTTTGGGACTCTGCAGAGAAAGTGTTTGCAGACTGCTGAATCGACACGCGGGTTTAACTCTGGAAGTTGAGTGCACACATTGACAGCCGTTCTGTTAGATAGCTGCGTTTTGGATTTAGAAGCAGATATTTCCCTGTGCTTACTGCTGTTTCTTCCATATGCCGGTAATGGGCTGAAAACGCCTGGTTTGGGACTCTGCAGAGAAAGTGTTTGCAGACTGCTGAATCCACACACGGGTTTAACTCTGGAAGTTGAGTGCACACATTGACAACCGTTCTGTTAGATAGCTGCGTTTTGGATTTAGAAGCAGATATTTCCCTGTGCTTACTGCTGTTTCTTCCATATGCCGGTAATGGGCTGAAAACGCCTGTTTTGGGACTCTGCAGAGAAAGTGTTTGCAGACTGCTGAATCCACACACGGGTTTAACTCTGGAAGTTGAGTGCACACATTGACAACAGTTCTGTTAGATAGCTGCGTTTTGGATTTAGAAGCAGATATTTCCCTGTGCTTACTGCTGTTTCTTCCATATGCCGGTAATGGGCTGAAAACGCCTGTTTTGGGACTCTGCAGAGAAAGTGTTTGCAGACTGCTGAATCCACACACGGGTTTAACTCTGGAAGTTGAGTGCACACATTGACAACCGTTCTGTTAGATAGCTGCGTTTTGGATTTAGAAGCAGATATTTCCCTGTGCTTACTGCTGTTTCTTCCATATGCCGGTAATGGGCTGAAAACGCCTGTTTTGGGACTCTGCAGAGAAAGTGTTTGCAGACTGCTGAATCCACACACTGGTTTAACTCTGGAAGTAGAGTGCACACATTGACAACCGTTCTGTTAGATAGCTGCGTTTTGGATTTAGAAGCAGATATTTCCCTGTGCTTACTGCTGTTTCTTCCATATACCGGTAATGGGCTGAAAACGCCTGTTTTGGGACTCTCCAGAGAAAGTGTTTGCAGACTGCTGAATCCACACACGGGTTTAACTCTGGAAGTTGAGTGCACACATTGACAACCGTTCTGTTAGATAGCTGCGTTTTGGATTTAGAAGCAGATATTTCCCTGTGCTTACTGCTGTTTCTTCCATATGCCGGTAATGGGCTGAAAACGCCTGTTTTGGGACTCTGCAGAGAAAGTGTTTGCAGACTGCTGAATCCACACACGGGTTTAACTCTGGAAGTTGAGTGCACACATTGACAACCGTTCTGTTAGATAGCTGCGTTTTGGATTTAGAAGCAGATATTTCCCTGTGCTTACTGCTGTTTCTTCCATATGCCGGTAATGGGCTGAAAACGCCTGTTTTGGGACTCTGCAGAGAAGATGTTTGCAGACTGCTGAATCCACACACGGGTTTAACTCTGGAAGTTGAGTGCACACATTGACAACCGTTCTGTTAGATAGCTGCGTTTTGGATTTAGAAGCAGATATTTCCCTGTGCTTACTGCTGTTTCTTCCATATGCCGGTAATGGGCTGAAAACGCCTGTTTTGGGACTCTGCAGAGAAAGTGTTTGCAGACTGCTGAATCCACACACGGGTTTAACTCTGGAAGTTGAGTGCACACATTGACAACCGTTCTGTTAGATAGCTGCGTTTTGGATTTAGAAGCAGATATTTCCCTGTGCTTACTGCTGTTTCTTCCATATGCCGGTAATGGGCTGAAAACGCCTGTTTTGGGACTCTGCAGAGAAAGTGTTTGCAGACTGCTGAATCCACACACGGTTTTAACTCTGGAAGTTGAGTGCACACATTGACAACCGTTCTGTTAGAAAACTGCGTTTTGGATTTAGAAGCAGATATTTCCCTGTGCTTACTGCTGTTTCCTCCTTATGCCGGTAATGGGCTGAAAACGCCTGTTTTGGGACTCTGCAGAGAAAGTGTTTGCAGACTGCTGAATCCACACACTGGTTTAACTCTGGAAGTTGAGTGCACACATTGACAACCGTTCTGTTAGATAGCTGCGTTTTGCATTTAGAAGCAGATATTTCCCTGTGCTTACTGCTGTTTCTTCCATATGCCGGGAATGGGCTGAAAACGCCTGTTGTGGGACTCTGCAGAGAAAGTTTTTGCAGACTGCTGAATCCACACACGGGTTTAACTCTGGAAGTTGAGTGCACACATTGACAACCGTTCTGTTAGATAGCTGCGTTTTGGATTTAGAAGCAGATATTTCCCTGTGCTTACTGCTGTTTCTTCCATATGCCGGTAAGGGGATGAAAACGCCTGTTTTGGGACCCTGCAGAGAAAGTGTTTGCAGACTGCTGAATCCACACACGGGTTTAACTCTGGAAGTTGAGTGCACACATTGACAACCGTTCTGTTAGATAGCTGCGTTTTGGATTTAGAAGCAGATATTTCCCTGTGCTTACTGCTGTTTCTTCCATATGCCGGTAATGGGCTGAAAACGCCTGTTTTGGGACTCTGCAGAGAAGATGTTTGCAGACTGCTGAATCCACACACGGGTTTAACTCTGGAAGTTGAGTGCACACATTGACAACCGTTCAGTTAGATAGCTGCGTTTTGGATTTAGAAGCAGATATTTCCCTGTGCTTACTGCTGTTTCTTCCATATGCCGGTAATGGGCTGAAAACGCCTGTTTTGGGACTCTGAAGAGAAAGTGTTTGCAGACTGCTGAATCCACACACGGGTTTAACTCTGGAAGTTGAGTGCACACATTGACAACCGTTCTGTTAGATAGCTGCGTTTTGGATTTAGAAGCAGATATTTCCCTGTGCTTACTGCTGTTTCTTCCGTATGCCGGTAATGGGCTGAAAACGCCTGTTTTGGGACTCTGCAGAGAAAGTGTTTGCAGACTGCTGAATCCACACACGGGTTTAACTCCGGAAGTTGAGTGCACACATTGACAACCGTTCTGTTAGATAGCTGCGTTTTGGATTTAGAAGCAGATATTTCCCTGTGCTTACTGCTGTTTCTTCCATATGCCGGTAATGGGCTGAAAACGCCTGTTTTGGGACTCTGCAGAGAAAGTGTTTGCAGACTGCTGAATCCACACACGGGTTTAACTCTGGAAGTTGAGTGCACACATTGACAACCGTTCTGTTAGATAGCTGCGTTTTGGATTTAGAAGCAGATATTTCCCTGTGCTTACTGCTGTTTCTTCCATATGCCGGTAATGGGCTGAAAACGCCTGTTTTGGGACTCTGCAGAGAAAGTGTTTGCAGACTGCTGAATCCACACACGGGTTTAACTCTGGAAGTTGAGTGCACACATTGACAACCGTTCTGTTAGATAGCTGCGTTTTGGATTTAGAAGCAGATATTTCCCTGTGCTTACTGCTGTTTCTTCCATATGCCGGTAATGGGCTGAAAACGCCTGTTTTGGGACTCTGCAGAGAAAGTGTTTGCAGACTGCTGAATCCACACACGGGTTTAACTCTGGAAGTTGAGTGCACACATTGACAACCGTTCTGTTAGATAGCTGCGTTTTGGATTTAGAAGCACATATTTCCCTGTGCTTACTGCTGTTTCTTCCATATGCCGGTAATGGGCTGAAAACGCCTGTTTTGGGACTCTGCAGAGAAAGTGTTTGCAGACTGCTGAATCCACACACGTGTTTAACTCTGGAAGTTGAGTGCACACATTGACAACCGTTCTGTTAGATAGCTGCGTTTTGGATTTAGAAGCAGATATTTCCCTGTGCTTACTGCTGTTTCTTCCATATGCCGGTAATGGGCTGAAAACGCCTGTTTTGGGACTCTGCAGAGAAAGTGTTTGCAGACTGCTGAATCCACACACGGGTTTAACTCTGGAAGTTGAGTGCACACATTGACAACCGTTCTGTTAGATAGCTGCGTTTTGGATTTAGAAGCACATATTTCCCTGTGCTTACTGCTGTTTCTTCCATATGCCGGTAATGGGCTGAAAACGCCTGTTTTGGGACTCTGCAGAGAAAGTGTTTGCAGACTGCTGAATCCACACACGGGTTTAACTCTGGAAGTTGAGTGCACACATTGACAACCGTTCTGTTAGATAGCTGCGTTTTGGATTTAGAAGCAGATATTTCCCTGTGCTTACTGCTGTTTCTTCCATATGCCGGTAATGGGCTGAAAACGCCTGTTTTGGGACTCTGCAGAGAAAGTGTTTGCAGACTGCTGAATCCACACACGGGTTTAACTCTGGAAGTTGAGTGCACACATTGACAACCGTTCTGTTAGATAGCTGCGTTTTGGATTTAGAAGCAGATATTTCCCTGTGCTTACTGCTGTTTCTTCCATATGCCGGTAATGGGCTGAAAACGCCTGTTTTGGGACTCTGCAGAGAAAGTGTTTGCAGACTGCTGAATCCACACACCGGTTTAACTCTGGAAGTTGAGTGTACACATTGACAACCGTTCTGTTAGATAGCTGCGTTTTGGATTTAGAAGCAGATATTTCCCTGTGCTTACTGCTGTTTCTTCCATATGCCGGTAAAGGGCTGAAAACGCCTGTTTTGGGACTCTGCAGAGAAAGTGTTTGCAGACTGCTGAATCCACACACGGGTTTAACTCTGGAAGTTGAGTGCACACATTGACAACCGTTCTGTTAGATAGCTGCGTTTTGGATTTAGAAGCAGATATTTCCCTGTGCTTACTGCTGTTTCTTCCATATGCTGGTAATGGGCTGAAAACGCCTGTTTTGGGACTCTGCAGAGAAAGTGTTTGCAGACTGCTGAATCCACACACTGGTTTAACTCTGGAAGTTGAGTGCACACATTGACAACCGTTCTGTTAGATAGCTGCGTTTTGGATTTAGAAGCAGATATTTCCCTGTGCTTACTGCTGTTTCTTCCATATGCCGGGAATGGGCTGAAAACGCCTGTTTTGGGACTCTGCAGAGAAAGTGTTTGCAGACTGCTGAATCCACACACGGGTTTAACTCTGGAAGTTGAGTGCACACATTGACAACCGTTCTGTTAGATAGCTGCGTTTTGGATTTAGAAGCAGATATTTCCCTGTGCTTACTGCTGTTTCTTCCATATGCCGGTAATGGGCTGAAAACGCCTGTTTTGGGACTCTGCAGAGAAAGTGTTTGCAGACTGCTGAATCCACACACTGGTTTAACTCTGGAAGTTGAGTGCACACATTGACAACCGTTCTGTTAGATAGCTGCGTTTTGGATTTAGAAGCAGATATTTCCCTGTGCTTACTGCTGTTTCTTCCATATGCCGGTAATGGGCTGAAAACGCCTGTTTTGGGACCCTGCAGAGAAAGTGTTTGCAGACTGCTGAATCCACACACGGGTTTAACTCTGGAAGTTGAGTGCACACATTGACAACCGTTCTGTTAGATAGCTGCGTTTTGGATTTAGAAGCAGATATTTCCCTGTGCTTACTGCTGTTTCTTCCATATGCCGGTAATGGGCTGAAAACGCCTGTTTTGGGACTCTGCAGAGAAAGTGTTTGCAGACTGCTGAATCCACACACGGGTTTAACTCTGGAAGTTGAGTGCACACATTGACAACCGTTCTGTTAGATAGCTGCGTTTTGGATTTAGAAGCAGATATTTCCCTGTGCTTACTGCTGTTTCTTCCATATGCCGGTAATGGGCTGAAAACGCCTGTTTTGGGACCCTGCAGAGAAAGTGTTTGCAGACTGCTGAATCCACACACGGGTTTAACTCTGGAAGTTGAGTGCACACATTGACAACCGTTCTGTTAGATAGCTGCGTTTTGGATTTAGAAGCAGATATTTCCCTGTGCTTACTGCTGTTTCTTCCATATGCCGGTAATGGGCTGAAAACGCCTGTTTTGGGACTCTGCAGAGAAAGTGTTTGCAGACTGCTGAATCCACACACGGGTTTAACTCTGCAAGTTGAGTGCACACATTGACAACCGTTCTGTTAGATAGCTGCGTTTTGGATTTAGAAGCAGATATTTCCCTGTGCTTACTGCTGTTTCTTCCATATGCCGGTAATGGGCTGAAAACGCCTGTTTTGGGACTCTGCAGAGAAAGTGTTTGCAGACTGCTGAATCCACACACGGGTTTAACTCTGGAAGTTGAGTGCACACATTGACAACCGTTCTGTTAGATAGCTGCGTTTTGGATTTAGAAGCAGATATTTCCCTGTGCTTACTGCTGTTTCTTCCATATGCCGGTAATGGGCTGAAAACGCCTGTTTTGGGACTCTGCAGAGAAAGTGTTTGCAGACTGCTGAATCCACACACGGGTTTAACTCTGGAAGTTGAGTGCACACATTGACAACCGTTCTGTTAGATAGCTGCGTTTTGGATTTAGAAGCAGATATTTCCCTGTGCTTACTGCTGTTTCTTCCATATGCCGGTAATGGGCTGAAAACGCCTGTTTTGGGACTCTGCAGAGAAAGTGTTTGCAGACTGCTGAATCCACACACTGGTTTAACTCTGTAAGTTGAGTGCACACATTGACAACCGTTCTGTTAGATAGCTGCGTTTTGGATTTAGAAGCAGATATTTCCCTGTGCTTACTGCTGTTTCTTCCATATGCCGGGAATGGGCTGAAAACGCCTGTTTTGGGACTCTGCAGAGAAAGTGTTTGCAGACTGCTGAATCCACACACGGGTTTAACTCTGGAAGTTGAGTGCACACATTGACAACCGTTCTGTTAGATAGCTGCGTTTTGGATTTAGAAGCAGATATTTCCCTGTGCTTACTGCTGTTTCTTCCATATGCCGGTAATGGGCTAAAAACGCCTGTTTTGGGACTCTGCAGAGAAAGTGTTTGCAGACTGCTGAATCCACACACTGGTTTAACTCTGGAAGTTGAGTGCACACATTGACAACCGTTCTGTTAGATAGCTGCGTTTTGGATTTAGAAGCAGATATTTCCCTGTGCTTACTGCTGTTTCTTCCATATGCCGGTAAGGGGCTGAAAACGCCTGTTTTGGGACCCTGCAGAGAAAGTGTTTGCAGACTGCTGAATCCACACACGGGTTTAACTCTGGAAGTTGAGTGCACACATTGACAACCGTTCTGTTAGATAGCTGCGTTTTGGATTTAGAAGCAGATATTTCCCTGTGCTTACTGCTGTTTCTTCCATATGCCGGTAATGGGCTGAAAACGCCTGTTTTGGGACTCTGCAGAGAAGATGTTTGCAGACTGCTGAATCCACACACGGGTTTAACTCTGGAAGTTGAGTGCACACATTGACAACCGTTCTGATAGATAGCTGCGTTTTGGATTTAGAAGCAGATATTTCCCTGTGCTTACTGCTGTTTCTTCCATATGCCGGTAATGGGCTGAAAACGCCTGTTTTGGGACTCTGAAGAGAAAGTGTTTGCAGACTGCTGAATCCACACACGGCTTTAACTCTGGAAGTTGAGTGCACACATTGACAACCGTTCTGTTAGATAGCTGCGTTTTGGATTTAGAAGCAGATATTTCCCTGTGCTTACTGCTGTTTCTTCCGTATGCCGGTAATGGGCTGAAAACGCCTGTTTTGGGACTCTGCACAGAAAGTGTTTGCAGACTGCTGAATCCACACACGGGTTTAACTCCGGAAGTTGAGTGCACACATTGACAACCGTTCTGTTAGATAGCTGCGTTTTGGATTTAGAAGCAGATATTTCCCTGTGCTTACTGCTGTTTCTTCCATATGCCGGTAATGGGATGAAAACGCCTGTTTTGGGACTCTGCAGAGAAAGTGTTTGCAGACTGCTGAATCCACACACGGGTTTAACTCTGGAAGTTGAGTGCACACATTGACAACCGTTCTGTTAGATAGCTGCGTTTTGGATTTAGAAGCAGATATTTCCCTGTGCTTACTGCTGTTTCTTCCATATGCCGGTAATGGGCTGAAAACGCCTGTTTTGGGACTCTGCAGAGAAAGTGTTTGCAGACTGCTGAATCCACACACGGGTTTAACTCTGGAAGTTGAGTGCACACATTGACAACCGTTCTGTTAGATAGCTGCGTTTTGGATTTAGAAGCAGATATTTCCCTGTGCTTACTGCTGTTTCTTCCATATGCCGGTAATGGGCTGAAAACGCCTGTTTTGGGACTCTGCAGAGAAAGTGTTTGCAGACTGCTGAATCCACACACGGGTTTAACTCTGGAAGTTGAGTGCACACATTGACAACCGTTCTGTTAGATAGCTGCGTTTTGGATTTAGAAGCAGATATTTCCCTGTGCTTACTGCTGTTTCTTCCATATGCCGGTAAGGGGCTGAAAACGCCTGTTTTGGGACTCTGCAGAGAAACTGTTTGCAGACTGCTGAATCCACACACGGGTTTAACTCTGGAAGTTGAGTGCACACATTGACAACCGTTCTGTTAGATAGCTGCGTTTTGGATTTAGAAGCAGATATTTCCCTGTGCTTACTGCTGTTTCTTCCATATGCCGGTAATGGGCTGAAAACGCCTGTTTTGGGACTCTGCAGAGAAAGTGTTTGCAGACTGCTGAATCCACACACGGGTTTAACTCTGGAAGTTGAGTGCACACATTGACAACCGTTCTGTTAGATAGCTGCGTTTTGGATTTAGAAGCAGATATTTCCCTGTGCTTACTGCTGTTTCTTCCATATGCCGGTAATGGGCTGAAAACGCCTGTTTTGGGACTCTGCAGAGAAAGTGTTTGCAGACTGCTGAATCCACACACGGGTTTAACTCTGGAAGTTGAGTGCACACATTGACAACCGTTCTGTTAGATAGCTGCGTTTTGGATTTAGAAGCAGATATTTCCCTGTGCTTACTGCTGTTTCTTCCATATGCCGGTAATGGGCTGAAAACGCCTGTTTTGGGACTCTGCAGAGAAAGTGTTTGCACACTGCTGAATCCACACACGGGTTTAACTCTGGAAGTTGAGTGCACACATTGACAACCGTTCTGTTAGATAGCTGCGTTTTGGATTTAGAAGCAGATATTTCCCTGTGCTTACTGCTGTTTCTTCCATATGCCGGTAATGGGCTGAAAACGCCTGCTTTGGGACTCTGCAGAGAAAGTGTTTGCAGACTGCTGAATCCACACACGGGTTTAACTCTGGAAGTTGAGTGCACACATTGACAACCGTTCTGTTAGATAGCTGCGTTTTGGATTTAGAAGCAGATATTTCCCTGTGCTTACTGCTGTTTCTTCCATATGCCGGTAATGGGCTGAAAACGCCTGTTTTGGGACTCTGCAGAGAAAGTGTTTGCAGACTGCTGAATCCACACACGGGTTTAACTCTGGAAGTTGAGTGCACACATTGACAACCGTTCTGTTAGATAGCTGCGTTTTGGATTTAGAAGCAGATATTTCCCTGTGCTTACTGCTGTTTCTTCCATATGCCGGTAATGGGCTGAAAACGCCTGTTTTGGGACTCTGCAGAGAAAGTGTTTGCAGACTGCTGAATCCACACACGGGTTTAACTCTGGAAGTTGAGTGCACACATTGACAACCGTTCTGTTAGATAGCTGCGTTTTGGATTTAGAAGCAGATATTTCCCTGTGCTTACTGCTGTTTCTTCCATATGCCGGTAATGGGCTGAAAACGCCTGTTTTGGGACTCTGCAGAGAAAGTGTTTGCAGACTGCTGAATCCACACACGGGTTTAACTCTGGAAGTTGAGTGCACACATTGACAACCGTTCTGTTAGATAGCTGCGTTTTGGATTTAGAAGCAGATATTTCCCTGTGCTTACTGCTGTTTCTTCCATATGCCGGTAATGGGCTGAAAACGCCTGTTTTGGGACTCTGCAGAGAAAGTGTTTGCAGACTGCTGAATCCACACACGGGTTTAACTCTGGAAGTTGAGTGCACACATTGACAACCGTTCTGTTAGATAGCTGCGTTTTGGATTTAGAAGCAGATATTTCCCTGTGCTTACTGCTGTTTCTTCCATATGCCGGTAATGGGCTGAAAACGCCTGTTTTGGGACTCTGCAGAGAAAGTGTTTGCAGACTGCTGAATCCACACACTGGTTTAACTCTGGAAGTTGAGTGCACACATTGACAACCGTTCTGTTAGATAGCTGCGTTTTGGATTTAGAAGCAGATATTTCCCTGTGCTTACTGCTGTTTCTTCCATATGCCGGGAATGGGCTGAAAACGCCTGTTTTGGGACTCTGCAGAGAAAGTGTTTGCAGACTGCTGAATCCACACACGGGTTTAACTCTGGAAGTTGAGTGCACACATTGACAACCGTTCTGTTAGATAGCTGCGTTTTGGATTTAGAAGCAGATATTTCCCTGTGCTTACTGCTGTTTCTTCCATATGCCGGTAATGGGCTGAAAACGCCTGTTTTGGGACTCTGCAGAGAAAGTGTTTGCAGACTGCTGAATCCACACGCGGGTTTAACTCTGGAAGTTGAGTGCACACATTGACAACCGTTCTGTTAGATAGCTGCGTTTTGGATTTAGAAGCAGATATTTCCCTGTGCTTACTGCTGTTTCTTCCAAATGCCGGTAATGGGCTGAAAACGCCTGTTTTGGGACCCTGCAGAGAAAGTGTTTGCAGACTGCTGAATCCACACACGGGTTTAACTCTGGAAGTTGAGTGCACACATTGACAACCGTTCTGTTAGATAGCTGCGTTTTGGATTTAGAAGCAGATATTTCCCTGTGCTTACTGCTGTTTCTTCCATATGCCGGTAATGGGCTGAAAACGCCTGTTTTGGGACTCTGCAGAGAAGATGTTTGCAGACTGCTGAATCCACACACGGGTTTAACTCTGGAAGTTGAGTGCACACATTGACAACCGTTCTGTTAGATAGCTGCGTTTTGGATTTAGAAGCAGATATTTCCCTGTGCTTACTGCTGTTTCTTCCATATGCCGGTAATGGGCTGAAAACGCCTGTTTTGGGACTCTGCAGAGAAAGTGTTTGCAGACTGCTGAATACACACACGGCTTTAACTCTGGAAGTTGAGTGCACACATTGACAACCGTTCTGTTAGATAGCTGCGTTTTGGATTTAGAAGCAGATATTTCCCTGTGCTTACTGCTGTTTCTTCCATATGCCGGTAATGGGCTGAAAACGCCTGTTTTGGGACTCTGCAGAGAAAGTGTTTGCAGACTGCTGAATCCACACACTGGTTTAACTCTGGAAGTTGAGTGCACACATTGACAACCGTTCTGTTAGATAGCTGCGTTTTGGATTTAGAAGCAGATATTTCCCTGTGCTTACTGCTGTTTCTTCCATATGCCGGGAATGGGCTGAAAACGCCTGTTTTGGGACTCTGCAGAGAAAGTGTTTGCAGACTGCTGAATCCACACACGGGTTTAACTCTGGAAGTTGAGTGCACACATTGACAACCGTTCTGTTAGATAGCTGCGTTTTGGATTTAGAAGCAGATATTTCCCTGTGCTTACTGCTGTTTCTTCCATATGCCGGTAATGGGCTGAAAACGCCTGTTTTGGGACTCTGCAGAGAAAGTGTTTGCAGACTGCTGAATCCACACGCGGGTTTAACTCTGGAAGTTGAGTGCACACATTGACAACCGTTCTGTTAGATAGCTGCGTTTTGGATTTAGAAGCAGATATTTCCCTGTGCTTACTGCTGTTTCTTCCATATGCCGGTAATGGGCTGAAAACGCCTGTTTTGGGACCCTGCAGAGAAAGTGTTTGCAGACTGCTGAATCCACACACGGGTTTAACTCTGGAAGTTGAGTGCACACATTGACAACCGTTCTGTTAGATAGCTGCGTTTTGGATTTAGAAGCAGATATTTCCCTGTGCTTACTGCTGTTTCTTCCATATGCCGGTAATGGGCTGAAAACGCCTGTTTTGGGACTCTGCAGAGAAGATGTTTGCAGACTGCTGAATCCACACACGGGTTTAACTCTGGAAGTTGAGTGCACACATTGACAACCGTTCTGTTAGATAGCTGCGTTTTGGTTTTAGAAGCAGATATTTCCCTGTGCTTACTGCTGTTTCTTCCATATGCCGGTAATGGGCTGAAAACGCCTGTTTTGGGACTCTGAAGAGAAAGTGTTTGCAGACTGCTGAATCCACACACGGCTTTAACTCTGGAAGTTGAGTGCACACATTGACAACCGTTCTGTTAGATAGCTGCGTTTTGGATTTAGAAGCAGATATTTCCCTGTGCTTACTGCTGTTTCTTCCGTATGCCGGTAATGGGCTGAAAACGCCTGTTTTGGGACTCTGCAGAGAAAGTGTTTGCAGACTGCTGAATCCACACACCGGTTTAACTCCGGAAGTTGAGTGCACACATTGACAACCGTTCTGTTAGATAGCTGCGTTTTGGATTTAGAAGCAGATATTTCCCTGTGCTTACTGCTGTTTCTTCCATATGCCGGTAATGGGCTGAAAACGCCTGTTTTGGGACTCTGCAGAGAAAGTGTTTGCAGACTGCTGAATCCACACACGGGTTTAACTCTGGAAGTTGAGTGCACACATTGACAACCGTTCTGTTAGATAGCTGCGTTTTGGATTTAGAAGCAGATATTTCCCTGTGCTTAAAGCTGTTTCTTCCATATGCCGGTAATGGGCTGAAAACGCCTGTTTTGGGACTCTGCAGAGAAACTGTTTGCAGACTGCTGAATCCACACACGGGTTTAACTCTGGAAGTTGAGTGCACACATTGACAACCGTTCTGTTAGATAGCTGCGTTTTGGATTTAGAAGCAGATATTTCCCTGTGCTTACTGCTGTTTCTTCCATATGCCGGTAATGGGCTGAAAACGCCTGTTTTGGGACTCTGCAGAGAAAGTGTTTGCAGACTGCTGAATCCACACACGGGTTTAACTCTGGAAGTTGAGTGCACACATTGACAACCGTTCAGTTAGATAGCTGCGTTTTGGATTTAGAAGCAGATATTTCCCTGTGCTTACTGCTGTTTCTTCCATATGCCGGTAATGGGCTGAAAACGCCTGTTTTGGGACTCTGCAGAGAAAGTGTTTGCAGACTGCTGAATCCACACACGGGTTTAACTCTGGAAGTTGAGTGCACACATTGACAACCGTTCTGTTAGATAGCTGCGTTTTGGATTTAGAAGCAGATATTTCCCTGTGCTTACTGCCGTTTCTTCCATATGCCGGGAATGGGCTGAAAACGCCTGTTTTGGGACTCTGCAGAGAAAGTGTTTGCAGACTGCTGAATCCACACACGGGTTTAACTCTGGAAGTTGAGTGCACACATTGACAACCGTTCTGTTAGATAGCTGCGTTTTGGATTTAGAAGCAGATATTTCCCTGTGCTTACTGCTGTTTCTTCCATATGCCGGTAATGGGCTGAAAACGCCTGTTTTGGGACTCTGCAGAGAAAGTGTTTGCAGACTGCTGAATCCACACACTGGTTTAACTCTGGAAGTTGAGTGCACACATTGACAACCGTTCTGTTAGATAGCTGCGTTTTGGATTTAGAAGCAGATATTTCCCTGTGCTTACTGCTGTTTCTTCCATATGCCGGTAATGGGCTGAAAACGCCTGTTTTGGGACCCTGCAGAGAAAGTGTTTGCAGACTGCTGAATCCACACACGGGTTTAACTCTGGAAGTTGAGTGCACACATTGACAACCGTTCTGTTAGATAGCTGCGTTTTGGATTTAGAAGCAGATATTTCCCTGTGCTTACTGCTGTTTCTTCCATATGCCGGTAATGGGCTGAAAACGCCTGTTTTGGGACTCTGCAGAGAAGATGTTTGCAGACTGCTGAATCCACACACGGGTTTAACTCTGGAAGTTGAGTGCACACATTGACAACCGTTCTGTTAGATAGCTGCGTTTTGGTTTTAGAAGCAGATATTTCCCTTTGCTGACTGCTGTTTCTTCCATATGCCGGTAATGGGCTGAAAACGCCTGTTTTGGGACTCTGCAGAGAAGATGTTTGCAGACTGCTGAATCCACACACGGGTTTAACTCTGGAAGTTGAGTGCACACATTGACAACCGTTCTGTTAGATAGCTGCGTTTTGGATTTAGAAGCAGATATTTCCCTGTGCTTACTGCTGTTTCTTCCATATGCCGGTAATGGGCTGAAAACGCCTGTTTTGGGACTCTGCAGAGAAGATGTTTGCAGACTGCTGAATCCACACACGGGTTTAACTCTGGAAGTTGAGTGCACACATTGACAACCGTTCTGTTAGATAGCTGCGTTTTGGATTTAGAAGCAGATATTTCCCTGTGCTTACTGCTGTTTCTTCCATATGCCGGTAATGGGCTGAAAACGCCTGTTTTGGGACTCTGCAGAGAAACTGTTTGCAGACTGCTGAATCCACACACGGGTTTAACTCTGGAAGTTGAGTGCACACATTGACAACCGTTCTGTTAGATAGCTGCGTTTTGGATTTAGAAGCAGATATTTCCCTGTGCTTACTGCTGTTTCTTCCATATGCCGGTAATGGGCTGAAAACGCCTGTTTTGGGACTCTGCAGAGAAAGTGTTTGCAGACTGCTGAATCCACACACGGGTTTAACTCTGGAAGTTGAGTGCACACATTGACAACCGTTCTGTTAGATAGCTGCGTTTTGGATTTAGAAGCAGATATTTCCCTGTGCTTACTGCTGTTTCTTCCATATGCCGGTAATGGGCTGAAAACGCCTGTTTTGGGACTCTGCAGAGAAAGTGTTTGCAGACTGCTGAATCCACACACGGGTTTAACTCTGGAAGTTGAGTGCACACATTGACAACCGTTCTGTTAGATAGCTGCGTTTTGGATTTAGAAGCAGATATTTCCCTGTGCTTACTGCTGTTTCTTCCATATGCCGGTAATGGGCTGAAAACGCCTGTTTTGGGACTCTGCAGAGAAAGTGTTTGCAGACTGCTGAATCCACACACGGGTTTAACTCTGGAAGTTGAGTGCACACATTGACAACCGTTCTGTTAGATAGCTGCGTTTTGGATTTAGAAGCAGATATTTCCCTGTGCTGACTGCTCTTTTTCCATATGCCGGTAATGGGCTGAAAACGCCTGTTTTGGGACTCTGCAGAGAAAGTGTTTGCAGACTGCTGAATCCACACACGGGTTTAACTCTGGAAGTTGAGTGCACACATTGACAACCGTTCTGTTACATAGCTGCGTTTTGGATTTAGAAGCGGATATTTCCCTGTGCTTACTGCTGTTTCTTCCATATGCCGGTAATGGGCTGAAAACGCCTGGTTTGGGACTCTGCAGAGAAAGTGTTTGCAGACTGCTGAATCCACACACGGGTTTAACTCTGGAAGTTGAGTGCACACATTGACAACCGTTCTGTTAGATAGCTGCGTTTTGGATTTAGAAGCAGATATTTCCCTGTGCTGACTGCTCTTTTTCCATATGCCGGTAATGGGCTGAAAACGCCTGTTTTGGGACTCTGCAGAGAAAGTGTTTGCAGACTGCTGAATCCACACACGGGTTTAACTCTGGAAGTTGAGTGCACACATTGACAACCGTTCTGTTACATAGCTGCGTTTTGGATTTAGAAGCGGATATTTCCCTGTGCTTACTGCTGTTTCTTCCATATGCAGGTAATGGGCTGAAAACGCCTGTTTTGGGACTCTGCAGAGAAAGTGTTTGCAGACTGCTGAATCCACACACTGGTTTAACTCTGGAAGTTGAGTGCACACATTGACAACCGTTCTGTTACATAGCTGCGTTTTGGATTTAGAAGCGGATATTTCCCTGTGCTTACTGCTGTTTCTTCCATATGCCGGTAATGGGCTGAAAACGCCTGGTTTGGGACTCTGCAGAGAAAGTGTTTGCAGACTGCTGAATCCACACACGTGTTTAACTCTGGAAGTTGAGTGCACACATTGACAACCGTTCTGTTAGATAGCTGCGTTTTGGATTTAGAAGCAGATATTTCCCTGTGCTGACTGCTCTTTTTCCATATGCCGGTAATGGGCTGAAAACGCCTGTTTTGGGACTCTGCAGAGAAAGTGTTTGCAGACTGCTGAATCCACACACGGGTTTAACTCTGGAAGTTGAGTGCACACATTGACAACCGTTCTGTTACATAGCTGCGTTTTGGATTTAGAAGCGGATATTTCCCTGTGCTTACTGCTGTTTCTTCCATATGCCGGTAATGGGCTGAAAACGCCTGGTTTGGGACTCTGCAGAGAAAGTGTTTGCAGACTGCTGAATCCACACACGGGGTTAACTCTGGAAGTTGAGTGCACACATTGACAACCGTTCTGTTAGATAGCTGCGTTTTGGATTTAGAAGCAGATATTTCCCTGTGCTTACTGCTGTTTCTTCCATATGCCGGTAATGGGCTGAAAACGCCTGTTTTGGGACTCTGCAGAGAAAGTGTTTGCAGACTGCTGAATCCACACACGGGTTTAACTCTGGAAGTTGAGTGCACACATTGACAACCGTTCTGTTAGATAGCTGCGTTTTGGATTTAGAAGCAGATATTTCCCTGTGCTTACTGCTGTTTCTTCCATATGCCGGTAATGGGCTGAAAACGCCTGTTTTGGGACTCTGCAGAGAAGATGTTTGCAGACTGCTGAATCCACACACGGGTTTAACTCTGGAAGTTGAGTGCACACATTGACAACCGTTCTGTTAGATAGCTGCGTTTTGGATTTAGAAGCAGATATTTCCCTGTGCTTACTGCTGTTTCTTCCATATGCCGGTAATGGGCTGAAAACGCCTGTTTTGGGACTCTGCAGAGAAAGTGTTTGCAGACTGCTGAATCCACACACGGGTTTAACTCTGGAAGTTGAGTGCACACATTGACAACCGTTCTGTTAGATAGCTGCGTTTTGGATTTAGAAGCAGATATTTCCCTGTGCTTACTGCTGTTTCTTCCATATGCCGGTAATGGGCTGAAAACGCCTGTTTTGGGACTCTGCAGAGAAAGTGTTTGCAGACTGCTGAATCCACACACGGGTTTAACTCTGGAAGTTGAGTGCACACATTGACAACAGTTCTGTTAGATAGCTGCGTTTTGGATTTAGAAGCAGATATTTCCCTGTGCTTACTGCTGTTTCTTCCATATGCCGGTAATGGGCTGAAAACGCCTGTTTTGGGACTCTGCAGAGAAAGTGTTTGCAGACTGCTGAATCCACACACGGGTTTAACTCTGGAAGTTGAGTGCACACATTGACAACCGTTCTGTTAGATAGCTGCGTTTTCGATTTAGAAGCGGATATTTCCCTGTGCTTACTGCTGTTTCTTCCATATGCCGGTAATGGGCTGAAAACGCCTGTTTTGGGACTCTGCAGAGAAAGTGTTTGCAGACTGCTGAATCCACACACGGGTTTAACTCTGGAAGTTGAGTGCACACATTGACAACCATTCTGTTGGTTAGCTGTGTTTTGGATTTAGAAGCAGATATTTCCCTGTGCTTACTGCTGTTTCTTCCATATGCCGGTATTGGGCTGAAAACGCCTCTTTTGGGACTCTGCACAGAAAGTGTTTGCAGACTGCTGAATCCACACTCGGGTTTATCTCTGGAAGTTGAGTGCACGCATTGACAAACATTCAGTTAGATAGCTGCCTTTTGGTTTTAGAAGCAGTTATTTCTCTTTACAGCGTATACTCTCATTCACTCTGGAATATCGAAACGCAGCTCCTAAAAGAAACGGGTTTCTAAGTATAATCAGATATTTCTCTTTACATCTTGTTCCCCAGTACACTCTGATATATGCATACGCAGCTCCTGGAAGAAACGTGTTTTTAACTCGCTGAATCTGTGCATATATTGAAGTCTCTTAGGTGAATGAACACACAGCAGAGGAGTTTGAAAAAAACATTTCTTCCATGTTATAGATGCACTGTTACTGCTATTGCTTTTAGGCTGGTGTTTTCCTGGAAATGTTGGTTTTAGAATTTCCATATAAATGGTTTGTAAACTGCTGCTTAAGTGGAGCAGTTTAATTCGTTAAGTTGAATGCCCTCATTCACAATCATTCTGTTAGCTAGCTCCGTTTTGGTTTTAGAAGCCTGTGTTTCTAGTTACAGCATATACTCCCATTCATTCTGGAATAGCCAAACGCAGCTCCCAGAATAGACGTGTTTCTAAGTCGCTGAATCTAAACATAGATTCAACTCCCTTAGGTGAACGAACACACAGCACAGCAGTTTGAAAGAAACGTTTTATTTGAGTTTTAGACGCAGTCTTATTGCTATTTCTTAGAGGCCGGTATTTTGCTGGGAATGTCTGTTTTAGAATCTGCACAAAAATCTTTTCTAAACTGCTGCATAGAAACAACAGTTTATCTCAATAAGCTGAATGCACACAGTGACAACCATTCTGTTAGATGGCTCCGTGTTTGTTTTAGAACCAGATATTTCACTTTAAACCTTATACTCCAGTACACTCTGGAATATGCAAATGCAGCTCCTGGAAGAAACGTGTTTCTTACTCTCTGAATCTGAACATATACTCAAGACTCTTAGGTGAATGAACACAGAGCAGAGCATTTTGAAGAAAACGTTTCTTCTATGTTATAGATGCAGTCTTACTGCTACTTCTTTTAGGCTGGTGTTTTGCTGCAAATGTTGATTTTAGAATTTGCATATAAAGGGTTTCTAAACTGCTGCCTAAGAAGAGCAGATTAACCCTTTAAGTTGAATGCACACATTCACAACCATTCTGTTAGATAGCTCCGTTTTGGTTTTAGAAACAGATATTTCTCTTTACAGCATTTACTCCCATACACTCTGGAATATCGAAATGCAGCTCCTAGAATAAACGTGTTTCAAACTCGCTGAATCCAAACATAGATTCAACGACCTTTGGTGAACGAACACACTGCAGAGCAGTTTGAAAGAAACGTTCCCTCTGAGTTTTAGACGCAGTCTTACTGCTATTTCTTATAGGCCGGTATTTTGCTGGAAATGTCTGTTTGAGAATCTACACAGAAATGTTTTCTAAACTGCTGCATACAAACAGCAGTTTAGCTCAGTAAGTTGAATGCACACATTGACAACCATTCCATTAGATCATCCGTTTTTCTTTTGGAACGAGACATTTGTCTTTACATCTTATACTCCAGTATACTCTGGAATAGGCAAACACAGCTCCTGGAAGAAACGTGTTGCTAACTAGCTGAATCTGAACATATATTCAAGTCTCTTATATGAATGAACACACAGCAGAGCAGTTTGAAAACAGTTTCTTCCATGTTAAAGATGCAGTCTTACTGCTATTTCCTATAGGCTGGTGTTTTGCTGGAAAGGTCGGTATGAGAATTTGCAAAGAAAGGGTTTCTAAAGTGCTGCATGAGAAGAGCAGTTTACCTCTTTAAGCCGAAGGCACACATTCACAACCACTCTGCTAGATAGATCCATTTTGGTTTTAGAAACAGATATTTCTCTTTACAGCATATACTCCCATTCAATCTGGAATATCCAAAGACAGCTCCTAGAATAAACGTGTTTCTATCTCGCTGAATCTAAACATAGATTCAACTCCCTTAGGCCAAAGAACACAAGGCCGAGCAGTTTGAAAGAAACGTTTCTTCTGAGTTTTAGACGCAGTCTTAATGCTCTTTCTTATATATACCGGTACTGGGCCGGAAAGGCCTGTTTTGAGACTCTGCACAGAAAGTGTTTGCAGACTGCTGAATCCACACACGGGTTTAACTCTGGAAGTTGAGTGCACACATTGACAACCGTTCTGTTAGATAGCTGCGTTTTGGATTTAGAAGCAGATATTTCCCTGTGCTTACTGCTGTTTCTTCCATATGCCGGTAATGGGCTGAAAACGCCTGTTTTGGGACTCTGCAGAGAAAGTGTTTGCAGACTGCTGAATCCACACACGGGTTTAACTCTGGAAGTTGAGTGCACACATTGACAACCGTTCTGTTAGATAGCTGCGTTTTGGATTTAGAAGCAGATATTTCCCTGTGCTTACTGCTGTTTCTTCCATATGCCGGTAATGGGCTGAAAACGCCTGTTTTGGGACTCTGCAGAGAAAGTGTTTGCAGACTGCTGAATCCACACACGGGTTTAACTCTGGAAGTTGAGTGCACACATTGACAACCGTTCTGTTAGATAGCTGCGTTTTGGATTTAGAAGCAGATATTTCCCTGTGCTTACTGCTGTTTCTTCCATATGCCGGTAATGGGCTGAAAACGCCTGTTTTGGGACTCTGCAGAGAAAGTGTTTGCAGACTGCTGAATCCACACACGGGTTTAACTCTGGAAGTTGAGTGCACACATTGACAACCGTTCTGTTAGATAGCTGCGTTTTGGATTTAGAAGCAGATATTTCCCTGTGCTTACTGCTGTTTCTTCCATATGCCGGTAATGGGCTGAAAACGCCTGTTTTGGGACCCTGCAGAGAAAGTGTTTGCAGACTGCTGAATCCACACACGGGTTTAACTCTGGAAGTTGAGTGCACACATTGACAACCGTTCTGTTAGATAGCTGCGTTTTGGATTTAGAAGCAGATATTTCCCTGTGCTTACTGCTGTTTCTTCCATATGCCGGTAATGGGCTGAAAACGCCTGTTTTGGGACTCTGCAGAGAAAGTGTTTGCAGACTGCTGAATCCACACACGGGTTTAACTCTGGAAGTTGAGTGCTCACATTGACAACCGTTCTGTTAGATAGCTGCGTTTTGGATTTAGAAGCAGATATTTCCCTGTGCTTACTGCTGTTTCTTCCATATGCCGGTAATGGGCTGAAAACGCCTGTTTTGGGACTCTGCAGAGAAACTGTTTGCAGACTGCTGAATCCACACACGTGTTTAACTCTGGAAGTTGAGTGCACACATTGACAACCGTTCTGTTAGATAGCTGCGTTTTGGATTTAGAAGCAGATATTTCCCTGTGCTTACTGCTGTTTCTTCCATATGCCGGTAATGGGCTGAAAACGCCTGTTTTGGGACTCTGCAGAGAAAGTGTTTGCAGACTGCTGAATCCACACACGGGTTTAACTCTGGAAGTTGAGTGCACACATTGACAACCGTTCTGTTAGATAGCTGCGTTTTGGATTTAGAAGCAGATATTTCCCTGTGCTTACTGCTGTTTCTTCCATATGCCGGTAATGGGCTGAAAAAGCCTGTTTTTGGACTCTGCAGAGAAAGTGTTTGCAGACTGCTGAATCCACACACGGGTTTAACTCTGGAAGTTGAGTGCACACATTGACAACCGTTCTGTTAGATAGCTGCGTTTTGGATTTAGAAGCAGATATTTCCCTGTGCTTACTGCTGTTTCTTCCATATGCCGGTAATGGGCTGAAAACGCCTGTTTTGGGACTCTGCAGAGAAAGTGTTTGCAGACTGCTGAATCCACACACGGGTTTAACTCTGGAAGTTGAGTGCACACATTGACAACCGTTCTGTTAGATAGCTGCGTTTTGGATTTAGAAGCAGATATTTCCCTGTGCTTACTGCTGTTTCTTCCATATGCCGGTAATGGGCTGAAAACGCCTGTTTTGGGACTCTGCAGAGAAAGTGTTTGCAGACTGCTGAATCCACACACGGGTTTAACTCTGGAAGTTGAGTGCACACATTGACAACCGTTCTGTTAGATAGCTGCGTTTTGGATTTAGAAGCAGATATTTCCATGTGCTTACTGCTGTTTCTTCCATATGCCGGTAAGGGGCTGAAAACGCCTGTTTTGGGACTCTGCAGAGAAAGTGTTTGCAGACTGCTGAATCCACACACGGGTTTAACTCTGGAAGTTGAGTGCACACATTGACAACCGTTCTGTTAGATAGCTGCGTTTTGGATTTAGAAGCAGATATTTCCCTGTGCTTACTGCTGTTTCTTCCATATGCCGGTAATGGGCTGAAAACGCCTGTTTTGGGACCCTGCAGAGAAAGTGTTTGCAGACTGCTGAATCCACACACGGGTTTAACTCTGGAAGTTGAGTGCACACATTGACAACCGTTCTGTTAGATAGCTGCGTTTTGGATTTAGAAGCAGATATTTCCCTGTGCTTACTGCTGTTTCTTCCATATGCCGGTAATGGGCTGAAAACGCCTGTTTTGGGACTCTGCAGAGAAAGTGTTTGCAGACTGCTGAATCCACACACGGGTTTAACTCTGGAAGTTGAGTGCACACATTGACAACCGTTCTGTTAGATAGCTGCGTTTGGATTTAGAAGCAGATATTTCCCTGTGCTTACTGCTGTTTCTTCCATATGCCGGTAATGGGCTGAAAACGCCTGTTTTGGGACTCTGCAGAGAAACTGTTTGCAGACTGCTGAATCCACACACGGGTTTAACTCTGGAAGTTGAGTGCACACATTGACAACCGTTCTGTTAGATAGCTGCGTTTTGGATTTAGAAGCAGATATTTCCCTGTGCTTACTGCTGTTTCTTCCATATGCCGGTAATGGGCTGAAAACGCCTGTTTTGGGACTCTGCAGAGAAAGTGTTTGCAGACTGCTGAATCCACACACGGGTTTAACTCTGGAAGTTGAGTGCACACATTGACAACCGTTCTGTTAGATAGCTGCGTTTTGGATTTAGAAGCAGATATTTCCCTGTGCTTACTGCTGTTTCTTCCATATGCCGGTAATGGGCTGAAAACGCCAGTTTTGGGACTCTGCAGAGGAAGTGTTTGCAGACTGCTGAATCCACACACGGGTTTAACTCTGGAAGTTGAGTGCACACATTGACAACCGTTCTGTTAGATAGCTGCGTTTTGGATTTAGAAGCAGATATTTCCCTCTGCTTACTGCTGTTTCTTCCATATGCCGGTAATGGGCTGAAAACGCCTGTTTTGGGACTCTGCAGAGAAAGTGTTTGCAGACTGCTGAATCCACACACGGGTTTAACTCTGGAAGTTGAGTGCACACATTGACAACAGTTCTGTTAGATAGCTGCGTTTTGGATTTAGAAGCAGATATTTCCCTGTGCTTACTGCTGTTTCTTCCATATGCCGGTAATGGGCTGAAAACGCCTGTTTTGGGACTCTGCAGAGAAAGTGTTTGCAGACTGCTGAATCCACACACGGGTTTAACTCTGGAAGTTGAGTGCACACATTGACAACCGTTCTGTTAGATAGCTGCGTTTTGGATTTAGAAGCAGATATTTCCCTGTGCTTACTGCTGTTTCTTCCATATGCCGGTAATGGGCTGAAAACGCCTGTTTTGGGACTCTGCAGAGAAAGTGTTTGCAGACTGCTGAATCCACACACGGGTTTAACTCTGGAAGTTGAGTGCACACATTGACAACCGTTCTGTTAGATAGCTGCGTTTTGGATTTAGAAGCAGATATTTCCCTGTGCTTACTGCTGTTTCTTCCATATGCCGGTAATGGGCTGAAAACGCCTGTTTTGGGACTCTGCAGAGAAAGTGTTTGCAGACTGCTGAATCCACACACGGGTTTAACTCTGGAAGTTGAGTGCACACATTGACAACCGTTCTGTTAGATAGCTGCGTTTTGGATTTAGAAGCAGATATTTCCCTGTGCTTACTGCTGTTTCTTCCATATGCCGGTAATGGGCTGAAAACGCCTGTTTTGGGACTCTGCAGAGAAAGTGTTTGCAGACTGCTGAATCCACACACGGGTTTAACTCTGGAAGTTGAGTGCACACATTGACAACCGTTCTGTTAGATAGCTGCGTTTTGGATTTAGAAGCAGATATTTCCCTGTGCTTACTGCTGTTTCTTCCATATGCCGGTAATGGGCTGAAAACGCCTGTTTTGGGACTCTGCAGAGAAAGTGTTTGCAGACTGCTGAATCCACACACGGGTTTAACTCTGGAAGTTGAGTGCACACATTGACAACCGTTCTGTTAGATAGCTGCGTTTTGGATTTAGAAGCAGATATTTCCCTGTGCTTACTGCTGTTTCTTCCATATGCCGGTAATGGGCTGAAAACGCCTGTTTTGGGACTCTGCAGAGAAAGTGTTTGCAGACTGCTGAATCCACACACGGGTTTAACTCTGGAAGTTGAGTGCACACATTGACAACCGTTCTGTTAGATAGCTGCGTTTTGGATTTAGAAGCAGATATTTCCCTGTGCTTACTGCTGTTTCTTCCATATGCCGGTAATGGGCTGAAAACGCCTGTTTTGGGACTCTGCAGAGAAAGTGTTTGCAGACTGCTGAATCCACACACGGGTTTAACTCTGGAAGTTGAGTGCACACATTGACAACCGTTCTGTTAGATAGCTGCGTTTTGGATTTAGAAGCAGATATTTCCCTGTGCTTACTGCTGTTTCTTCCATATGCCGGTAATGGGCTGAAAACGCCTGTTTTGGGACTCTGCAGAGAAAGTGTTTGCAGACTGCTGAGTCCACACACGGGTTTAACTCTGGAAGTTGAGTGCACACATTGACAACCGTTCTGTTAGATAGCTGCGTTTTGGATTTAGAAGCAGATATTTCCCTGTGCTTACTGCTGTTTCTTCCATATGCCGGTAATGGGCTGAAAACGCCTGTTTTGGGACCCTGCAGAGAAAGTGTTTGCAGACTGCTGAATCCACACACGGGTTTAACTCTGGAAGTTGAGTGCACACATTGACAACCGTTCTGTTAGATAGCTGCGTTTTGGATTTAGAAGCAGATATTTCCCTGTGCTTACTGCTGTTTCTTCCATATGCCGGTAATGGGCTGAAAACGCCTGTTTTGGGACTCTGCAGAGAAAGTGTTTGCAGACTGCTGAATCCACACACGGGTTTAACTCTGGAAGTTGAGTGCTCACATTGACAACCGTTCTTTTAGATATCTGCGTTTTGGATTTAGAAGCAGATATTTCCCTGTGCTTACTGCTGTTTCTTCCATATGCCGGTAATGGGCTGAAAACGCCTGTTTTGGGACTCTGCAGAGAAACTGTTTGCAGACTGCTGAATCCACACACGTGTTTAACTCTGGAAGTTGAGTGCACACATTGACAACCGTTCTGTTAGATAGCTGCGTTTTGGATTTAGAAGCAGATATTTCCCTGTGCTTACTGCTGTTTCTTCCATATGCCGGTAATGGGCTGAAAACGCCTGTTTTGGGACTCTGCAGAGAAAGTGTTTGCAGACTGCTGAATCCACACACGGGTTTAACTCTGAAAGTTGAGTGCACACATTGACAACCGTTCTGTTAGATAGCTGCGTTTTGGATTTAGAAGCAGATATTTCCCTGTGCTTACTGCTGTTTCTTCCATATGCCGGTAATGGGCTGAAAAAGCCTGTTTTGGGACTCTGCAGAGAAAGTGTTTGCAGACTGCTGAATCCACACACGGGTTTAACTCTGGAAGTTGAGTGCACACATTGACAACCGTTCTGTTAGATAGCTGCGTTTTGGATTTAGAAGCAGATATTTCCCTGTGCTTACTGCTGTTTCTTCCATATGCCGGTAATGGGCTGAAAACGCCTGTTTTGGGACTCTGCAGAGAAAGTGTTTGCAGACTGCTGAATCCACACACGGGTTTAACTCTGGAAGTTGAGTGCACACATTGACAACCGTTCTGTTAGATAGCTGCGTTTTGGATTTAGAAGCAGATATTTCCCTGTGCTTACTGCTGTTTCTTCCATATGCCGGTAATGGGCTGAAAACGCCTGTTTTGGGACTCTGCAGAGAAAGTGTTTGCAGACTGCTGAATCCACACACGGGTTTAACTCTGGAAGTTGAGTGCACACATTGACAACCGTTCTGTTAGATAGCTGCGTTTTGGATTTAGAAGCAGATATTTCCCTGTGCTTACTGCTGTTTCTTCCATATGCCGGTAATGGGCTGAAAACGCCTGTTTTGGGACCCTGCAGAGAAAGTGTTTGCAGACTGCTGAATCCACACACGGGTTTAACTCTGGAAGTTGAGTGCACACATTGACAACCGTTCTGTTAGATAGCTGCGTTTTGGATTTAGAAGCAGATATTTCCCTGTGCTTACTGCTGTTTCTTCCATATGCCGGTAATGGGCTGAAAACGCCTGTTTTGGGACTCTGCAGAGAAAGTGTTTGCAGACTGCTGAATCCACACACGGGTTTAACTCTGGAAGTTGAGTGCACACATTGACAACCGTTCTGTTAGATAGCTGCGTTTGGATTTAGAAGCAGATATTTCCCTGTGCTTACTGCTGTTTCTTCCATATGCCGGTAATGGGCTGAAAACGCCTGTTTTGGGACTCTGCAGAGAAACTGTTTGCAGACTGCTGAATCCACACACGGGTTTAACTCTGGAAGTTGAGTGCACACATTGACAACCGTTCTGTTAGATAGCTGCGTTTTGGATTTAGAAGCAGATATTTCCCTGTGCTTACTGCTGTTTCTTCCATATGCCGGTAATGGGCTGAAAACGCCTGTTTTGGGACTCTGCAGAGAAAGTGTTTGCAGACTGCTGAATCCACACACGGGTTTAACTCTGGAAGTTGAGTGCACACATTGACAACCGTTCTGTTAGATAGCTGCGTTTTGGATTTAGAAGCAGATATTTCCCTGTGCTTACTGCTGTTTCTTCCATATGCCGGTAATGGGCTGAAAACGCCTGTTTTGGGACTCTGCAGAGAAAGTGTTTGCAGACTGCTGAATCCACACACGGGTTTAACTCTGGAAGTTGAGTGCACACATTGACAACCGTTCTGTTAGATAGCTGCGTTTTGGATTTAGAAGCAGATATTTCCCTGTGCTTACTGCTGTTTCTTCCATATGCCGGTAATGGGCTGAAAACGCCTGTTTTGGGACTCTGCAGAGAAACTGTTTGCAGACTGCTGAATCCACACACGGGTTTAACTCTGGAAGTTGAGTGCACACATTGACAACCGTTCTGTTAGATAGCTGCGTTTTGGATTTAGAAGCAGATATTTCCCTGTGCTTACTGCTGTTTCTTCCATATGCCGGTAATGGGCTGAAAACGCCTGTTTTGGGACTCTGCAGAGAAAGTGTTTGCAGACTGCTGAATCCACACACGGGTTTAACTCTGGAAGTTGAGTGCACACATTGACAACCGTTCTGTTAGATAGCTGCGTTTTGGATTTAGAAGCAGATATTTCCCTGTGCTTACTGCTGTTTCTTCCATATGCCGGTAATGGGCTGAAAACGCCTGTTTTGGGACTCTGCAGAGGAAGTGTTTGCAGACTGCTGAATCCACACACGGGTTTAACTCTGGAAGTTGAGTGCACACATTGACAACCGTTCTGTTAGATAGCTGCGTTTTGGATTTAGAAGCAGATATTTCCCTGTGCTTACTGCTGTTTCTTCCATATGCCGGTAATGGGCTGAAAACGCCTGTTTTGGGACTCTGCAGAGAAAGAGTTTGCAGACTGCTGAATCCACACACGGGTTTAACTCTGGAAGTTGAGTGCACACATTGACAACCGTTCTGTTAGATAGCTGCGTTTTGGATTTAGAAGCAGATATTTCCCTGTGCTTACTGCTGTTTCTTCCATATGCCGGTAATGGGCTGAAAACGCCTGTTTTGGGACTCTGCAGAGAAAGTGTTTGCAGACTGCTGAATCCACACACGGGTTTAACTCTGGAAGTTGAGTGCACACATTGACAACCGTTCTGTTAGATAGCTGCGTTTTGGATTTAGAAGCAGATATTTCCCTGGGCTTACTGCTGTTTCTTCCATATGCCGGTAATGGGCTGAAAACGCCTGTTTTGGGACTCTGCAGAGAAAGTGTTTGCAGACTGCTGAATCCACACACTGGTTTAACTCTGGAAGTAGAGTGCACACATTGACAACCGTTCAGTTAGATAGCTGCGTTTTGGATTTAGAAGCAGGTATTTCCCTGTGCTTACTGCTGTTTCTTCCATATGCCGGTAATGGGCTGAAAACGCCTGTTTTGGGACTCTGCAGAGAAAGTGTTTGCAGACTGCTGAATCCACACACGGGTTTAACTCTGGAAGTTGAGTGCACACATTGACAACCGTTCTGTTAGATAGCTGCGTTTTGGATTTAGAAGCAGATATTTCCCTGTGCTTACTGCTGTTTCTTCCATATGCCGGTAATGGGCTGAAAACGCCTGTTTTGGGACCCTGCAGAGAAAGTGTTTGCAGACTGCTGAATCCACACACGGGTTTAACTCTGGAAGTTGAGTGCACACATTGACAACCGTTCTGTTAGATAGCTGCGTTTTGGATTTAGAAGCAGATATTTCCCTGTGCTTACTGCTGTTTCTTCCATATGCCGGTAATGGGCTGAAAACGCCTGTTTTGGGACTCTGCAGAGAAAGTGTTTGCAGACTGCTGAATCCACACACGGGTTTAACTCTGGAAGTTGAGTGCACACATTGACAACCGTTCTGTTAGATAGCTGCGTTTTGGATTTAGAAGCAGATATTTCCCTGTGCTTACTGCTGTTTCTTCCATATGCCGGTAATGGGCTGAAAACGCCTGTTTTGGGACTCTGCAGAGAAAGTGTTTGCAGACTGCTGAATCGACACGCGGGTTTAACTCTGGAAGTTGAGTGCACACATTGACAGCCGTTCTGTTAGATAGCTGCGTTTTGGATTTAGAAGCAGATATTTCCCTGTGCTTACTGCTGTTTCTTCCATATGCCGGTAATGGGCTGAAAACGCCTGGTTTGGGACTCTGCAGAGAAAGTGTTTGCAGACTGCTGAATCCACACACGGGTTTAACTCTGGAAGTTGAGTGCACACATTGACAACCGTTCTGTTAGATAGCTGCGTTTTGGATTTAGAAGCAGATATTTCCCTGTGCTTACTGCTGTTTCTTCCATATGCCGGTAATGGGCTGAAAACGCCTGTTTTGGGACTCTGCAGAGAAAGTGTTTGCAGACTGCTGAATCCACACACGGGTTTAACTCTGGAAGTTGAGTGCACACATTGACAACAGTTCTGTTAGATAGCTGCGTTTTGGATTTAGAAGCAGATATTTCCCTGTGCTTACTGCTGTTTCTTCCATATGCCGGTAATGGGCTGAAAACGCCTGTTTTGGGACTCTGCAGAGAAAGTGTTTGCAGACTGCTGAATCCACACACGGGTTTAACTCTGGAAGTTGAGTGCACACATTGACAACCGTTCTGTTAGATAGCTGCGTTTTGGATTTAGAAGCAGATATTTCCCTGTGCTTACTGCTGTTTCTTCCATATGCCGGTAATGGGCTGAAAACGCCTGTTTTGGGACTCTGCAGAGAAAGTGTTTGCAGACTGCTGAATCCACACACTGGTTTAACTCTGGAAGTAGAGTGCACACATTGACAACCGTTCTGTTAGATAGCTGCGTTTTGGATTTAGAAGCAGATATTTCCCTGTGCTTACTGCTGTTTCTTCCATATACCGGTAATGGGCTGAAAACGCCTGTTTTGGGACTCTCCAGAGAAAGTGTTTGCAGACTGCTGAATCCACACACGGGTTTAACTCTGGAAGTTGAGTGCACACATTGACAACCGTTCTGTTAGATAGCTGCGTTTTGGATTTAGAAGCAGATATTTCCCTGTGCTTACTGCTGTTTCTTCCATATGCCGGTAATGGGCTGAAAACGCCTGTTTTGGGACTCTGCAGAGAAAGTGTTTGCAGACTGCTGAATCCACACACGGGTTTAACTCTGGAAGTTGAGTGCACACATTGACAACCGTTCTGTTAGATAGCTGCGTTTTGGATTTAGAAGCAGATATTTCCCTGTGCTTACTGCTGTTTCTTCCATATGCCGGTAATGGGCTGAAAACGCCTGTTTTGGGACTCTGCAGAGAAGATGTTTGCAGACTGCTGAATCCACACACGGGTTTAACTCTGGAAGTTGAGTGCACACATTGACAACCGTTCTGTTAGATAGCTGCGTTTTGGATTTAGAAGCAGATATTTCCCTGTGCTTACTGCTGTTTCTTCCATATGCCGGTAATGGGCTGAAAACGCCTGTTTTGGGACTCTGCAGAGAAAGTGTTTGCAGACTGCTGAATCCACACACGGGTTTAACTCTGGAAGTTGAGTGCACACATTGACAACCGTTCTGTTAGATAGCTGCGTTTTGGATTTAGAAGCAGATATTTCCCTGTGCTTACTGCTGTTTCTTCCATATGCCGGTAATGGGCTGAAAACGCCTGTTTTGGGACTCTGCAGAGAAAGTGTTTGCAGACTGCTGAATCCACACACGGTTTTAACTCTGGAAGTTGAGTGCACACATTGACAACCGTTCTGTTAGAAAACTGCGTTTTGGATTTAGAAGCAGATATTTCCCTGTGCTTACTGCTGTTTCCTCCTTATGCCGGTAATGGGCTGAAAACGCCTGTTTTGGGACTCTGCAGAGAAAGTGTTTGCAGACTGCTGAATCCACACACTGGTTTAACTCTGGAAGTTGAGTGCACACATTGACAACCGTTCTGTTAGATAGCTGCGTTTTGCATTTAGAAGCAGATATTTCCCTGTGCTTACTGCTGTTTCTTCCATATGCCGGGAATGGGCTGAAAACGCCTGTTGTGGGACTCTGCAGAGAAAGTTTTTGCAGACTGCTGAATCCACACACGGGTTTAACTCTGGAAGTTGAGTGCACACATTGACAACCGTTCTGTTAGATAGCTGCGTTTTGGATTTAGAAGCAGATATTTCCCTGTGCTTACTGCTGTTTCTTCCATATGCCGGTAAGGGGATGAAAACGCCTGTTTTGGGACCCTGCAGAGAAAGTGTTTGCAGACTGCTGAATCCACACACGGGTTTAACTCTGGAAGTTGAGTGCACACATTGACAACCGTTCTGTTAGATAGCTGCGTTTTGGATTTAGAAGCAGATATTTCCCTGTGCTTACTGCTGTTTCTTCCATATGCCGGTAATGGGCTGAAAACGCCTGTTTTGGGACTCTGCAGAGAAGATGTTTGCAGACTGCTGAATCCACACACGGGTTTAACTCTGGAAGTTGAG
>NW_026989616.1:0-44534 GCF_030222135.1 Aotus nancymaae | reverse complement strand
TAATGGGCTGAAAACGCCTGTTTGGGGACTCTGCAGAGAAAGTGTTTGCAGACTGCTGAATCCACACACGGGTTTAACTCTGGAAGTTGAGTGCACACATTGACAACCGTTCTGTTAGATAGCTGCGTTTTGGATTTAGAAGCAGATATTTCCCTGTGCTTACTGCTGTTTCTTCCATATGCCGGTAATGGGCTGAAAACGCCTGTTTTGGGACTCTGCAGAGAAAGTGTTTGCAGACTGCTGAATCCACACACGGGTTTAACTCTGGAAGTTGAGTGCACACATTGACAACCGTTCTGTTAGATAGCTGCGTTTTGGATTTAGAAGCAGATATTTCCCTGTGCTTACTGCTGTTTCTTCCATATGCCGGTAATGGGCTGAAAACGCCTGTTTTGGGACTCTGCAGAGAAAGTGTTTGCAGACTGCTGAATCCACACACGGGTTTAACTCTGGAAGTTGAGTGCACACATTGACAACCGTTCTGTTAGATAGCTGCGTTTTGGATTTAGAAGCAGATATTTCCCTGGGCTTACTGCTGTTGCTTCCATATGCCGGTAATGGGCTGAAAACGCCTGTTTTGGGACTCTGCAGAGAAAGTGTTTGCAGACTGCTGAATCCACACACGGGTTTAACTCTGGAAGTTGAGTGCACACATTGACAACCGTTCTGTTAGATAGCTGCGTTTTGGATTTAGAAGCAGATATTTCCCTGGGCTTACTGCTGTTTCTTCCATATGCCGGTAATGGGCTGAAAACGCCTGTTTTGGGACTCTGCAGAGAAAGTGTTTGCAGACTGCTGAATCCACACACGGGTTTAACTCTGGAAGTTGAGTGCACACATTGACAACCGTTCTGTTAGATAGCTGCGTTTTGGATTTAGAAGCAGATATTTCCCTGGGCTTACTGCTGTTTCTTCCATATGCCGGTAATGGGCTGAAAACGCCTGTTTTGGGACTCTGCAGAGAAAGTGTTTGCAGACTGCTGAATCCACACACGGGTTTAACTCTGGAAGTTGAGTGCACACATTGACAACCGTTCTGTTAGATAGCTGCGTTTTGGATTTAGAAGCAGATATTTCCCTGTGCTTACTGCTGTTTCTTCCATATGCCGGTAATGGGCTGAAAACGCCTGTTTTGGGACTCTGCAGAGAAAGTGTTTGCAGACTGCTGAATCCACACACGGGTTTAACTCTGGAAGTTGAGTGCACACATTGACAACCGTTCTGTTAGATAGCTGCGTTTTGGATTTAGAAGCAGATATTTCCCTGTGCTTACTGCTGTTTCTTCCATATGCCGGTAATGGAGTGAAAACGCCTGTTTTGGGACTCTGCAGAGAAAGTGTTTGCAGACTGCTGAATCCACACACGGGTTTAACTCTGGAAGTTGAGTGCACACATTGACAACCGTTCTGTTAGATAGCTGCGTTTTGGATTTAGAAGCAGATATTTCCCTGGGCTTACTGCTGTTTCTTCCATATGCCGGTAATGGGCTGAAAACGCCTGTTTTGGGACTCTGCAGAGAAAGTGTTTGCAGACTGCTGAATCCACACACGGGTTTAACTCTGGAAGTTGAGTGCACACATTGACAACCGTTCTGTTAGATAGCTGCGTTTTGGATTTAGAAGCAGATATTTCCCTGGGCTTACTGCTGTTTCTTCCATATGCCGGTAATGGGCTGAAAACGCCTGTTTGGGGACTCTGCAGAGAAAGTGTTTGCAGACTGCTGAATCCACACACGGGTTTAACTCTGGAAGTTGAGTGCACACATTGACAACCGTTCTGTTAGATAGCTGCGTTTTGGATTTAGAAGCAGATATTTCCCTGTGCTTACTGCTGTTTCTTCCATATGCCGGTAATGGGCTGAAAACGCCTGTTTTGGGACTCTGCAGAGAAAGTGTTTGCAGACTGCTGAATCCACACACGGGTTTAACTCTGGAAGTTGAGTGCACACATTGACAACCGTTCTGTTAGATAGCTGCGTTTTGGATTTAGAAGCAGATATTTCCCTGGGCTTACTGCTGTTGCTTCCATATGCCGGTAATGGGCTGAAAACGCCTGTTTTGGGACTCTGCAGAGAAACTGTTTGCAGACTGCTGAATCCACACACGGGTTTAACTCTGGAAGTTGAGTGCACACATTGACAACCGTTCTGGTAGATAGCTGCGTTTTGGATTTAGAAGCAGATATTTCCCTGGGCTTACTGCTGTTTCTTCCATATGCCGGTAATGGGCTGAAAACGCCTGTTTTGGGACTCTGCAGAGAAAGTGTTTGCAGACTGCTGAATCCACACACGGGTTTAACTCTGGAAGTTGAGTGCACACATTGACAACCGTTCTGTTAGATAGCTGCGTTTTGGATTTAGAAGCAGATATTTCCCTGTGCTTACTGCTGTTTCTTCCATATGCCGGTAATGGGCTGAAAACGCCTGTTTGGGGACTCTGCAGAGAAAGTGTTTGCAGACTGCTGAATCCACACACGGGTTTAACTCTGGAAGTTGAGTGCACACATTGACAACCGTTCTGTTAGATAGCTGCGTTTTGGATTTAGAAGCAGATATTTCCCTGTGCTTACTGCTGTTTCTTCCATATGCCGGTAATGGGCTGAAAACGCCTGTTTTGGGACTCTGCAGAGAAAGTGTTTGCAGACTGCTGAATCCACACACGGGTTTAACTCTGGAAGTTGAGTGCACACATTGACAACCGTTCTGTTAGATAGCTGCGTTTTGGATTTAGAAGCAGATATTTCCCTGTGCTTACTGCTGTTTCTTCCATATGCCGGTAATGGGCTGAAAACGCCTGTTTTGGGACTCTGCAGAGAAAGTGTTTGCAGACTGCTGAATCCACACACGGGTTTAACTCTGGAAGTTGAGTGCACACATTGACAACCGTTCTGTTAGATAGCTGCGTTTTGGATTTAGAAGCAGATATTTCCCTGTGCTTACTGCTGTTTCTTCCATATGCCGGTAATGGGCTGAAAACGCCTGTTTTGGGACTCTGCAGAGAAAGTGTTTGCAGACTGCTGAATCCACACACGGGTTTAACTCTGGAAGTTGAGTGCACACATTGACAACCGTTCTGTTAGATAGCTGCGTTTTGGATTTAGAAGCAGATATTTCCCTGTGCTTACTGCTGTTTCTTCCATATGCCGGTAATGGGCTGAAAACGCCTGTTTGGGGACTCTGCAGAGAAAGTGTTTGCAGACTGCTGAATCCACACACGGGTTTAACTCTGGAAGTTGAGTGCACACATTGACAACCGTTCTGTTAGATAGCTGCGTTTTGGATTTAGAAGCAGATATTTCCCTGGGCTTACTGCTGTTTCTTCCATATGCCGGTAATGGGATGAAAACGCCTGTTTGGGGACTCTGCAGAGAAAGTGTTTGCAGACTGCTGAATCCACACACGGGTTTAACTCTGGAAGTTGAGTGCACACATTGACAACCGTTCTGTTAGATAGCTGCGTTTTGGATTTAGAAGCAGATATTTCCCTGGGCTTACTGCTGTTTCTTCCATATGCCGGTAATGGGCTGAAAACGCCTGTTTTGGGACTCTGCAGAGAAAGTGTTTGCAGACTGCTGAATCCACACACGGGTTTAACTCTGGAAGTTGAGTGCACACATTGACAACCGTTCTGGTAGATAGCTGCGTTTTGGATTTAGAAGCAGATATTTCCCTGGGCTTACTGCTGTTTCTTCCATATGCCGGTAATGGGCTGAAAACGCCTGTTTTGGGACTCTGCAGAGAAAGTGTTTGCAGACTGCTGAATCCACACACGGGTTTAACTCTGGAAGTTGAGTGCACACATTGACAACCGTTCTGTTAGATAGCTGCGTTTTGGATTTAGAAGCAGATATTTCCCTGGGCTTACTGCTGTTTCTTCCATATGCCGGTAATGGGCTGAAAACGCCTGTTTTGGGACTCTGCAGAGAAACTGTTTGCAGACTGCTGAATCCACACACGGGTTTAACTCTGGAAGTTGAGTGCACACATTGACAACCGTTCTGTTAGATAGCTGCGTTTTGGATTTAGAAGCAGATATTTCCCTGGGCTTACTGCTGTTGCTTCCATATGCCGGTAATGGGCTGAAAACGCCTGTTTTGGGACTCTGCAGAGAAAGTGTTTGCAGACTGCTGAATCCACACACGGGTTTAACTCTGGAAGTTGAGTGCACACATTGACAACCGTTCTGTTAGATAGCTGCGTTTTGGATTTAGAAGCAGATATTTCCCTGTGCTTACTGCTGTTTCTTCCATATGCCGGTAATGGGCTGAAAACGCCTGTTTTGGGACTCTGCAGAGAAAGTGTTTGCCGACTGCTGAATCCACACACGGGTTTAACTCTGGAAGTTGAGTGCACACATTGACAACCGTTCTGTTAGATAGCTGCGTTTTGGATTTAGAAGCAGATATTTCCCTGTGCTTACTGCTGTTTCTTCCATATGCCGGTAATGGGCTGAAAACGCCTGTTTGGGGACTCTGCAGAGAAAGTGTTTGCAGACTGCTGAATCCACACACGGGTTTAACTCTGGAAGTTGAGTGCACACATTGACAACCGTTCTGTTAGATAGCTGCGTTTTGGATTTAGAAGCAGATATTTCCCTGTGCTTACTGCTGTTTCTTCCATATGCCGGTAATGGAGTGAAAACGCCTGTTTTGGGACTCTGCAGAGAAAGTGTTTGCAGACTGCTGAATCCACACACGGGTTTAACTCTGGAAGTTGAGTGCACACATTGACAACCGTTCTGTTAGATAGCTGCGTTTTGGATTTAGAAGCAGATATTTCCCTGGGCTTACTGCTGTTTCTTCCATATGCCGGTAATGGGCTGAAAACGCCTGTTTTGGGACTCTGCAGAGAAAGTGTTTGCAGACTGCTGAATCCACACACGGGTTTAACTCTGGAAGTTGAGTGCACACATTGACAACCGTTCTGGTAGATAGCTGCGTTTTGGATTTAGAAGCAGATATTTCCCTGGGCTTACTGCTGTTTCTTCCATATGCCGGTAATGGGCTGAAAACGCCTGTTTTGGGACTCTGCAGAGAAAGTGTTTGCAGACTGCTGAATCCACACACGGGTTTAACTCTGGAAGTTGAGTGCACACATTGACAACCGTTCTGTTAGATAGCTGCGTTTTGGATTTAGAAGCAGATATTTCCCTGGGCTTACTGCTGTTTCTTCCATATGCCGGTAATGGGCTGAAAACGCCTGTTTTGGGACTCTGCAGAGAAAGTGTTTGCAGACTGCTGAATCCACACACGGGTTTAACTCTGGAAGTTGAGTGCACACATTGACAACCGTTCTGTTAGATAGCTGCGTTTTGGATTTAGAAGCAGATATTTCCCTGGGCTTACTGCTGTTGCTTCCATATGCCGGTAATGGGCTGAAAACGCCTGTTTTGGGACTCTGCAGAGAAAGTGTTTGCAGACTGCTGAATCCACACACGGGTTTAACTCTGGAAGTTGAGTGCACACATTGACAACCGTTCTGTTAGATAGCTGCGTTTTGGATTTAGAAGCAGATATTTCCCTGTGCTTACTGCTGTTTCTTCCATATGCCGGTAATGGGCTGAAAACGCCTGTTTTGGGACTCTGCAGAGAAAGTGTTTGCAGACTGCTGAATCCACACACGGGTTTAACTCTGGAAGTTGAGTGCACACATTGACAACCGTTCTGTTAGATAGCTGCGTTTTGGATTTAGAAGCAGATATTTCCCTGTGCTTACTGCTGTTTCTTCCATATGCCGGTAATGGGCTGAAAACGCCTGTTTGGGGACTCTGCAGAGAAAGTGTTTGCAGACTGCTGAATCCACACACGGGTTTAACTCTGGAAGTTGAGTGCACACATTGACAACCGTTCTGTTAGATAGCTGCGTTTTGGATTTAGAAGCAGATATTTCCCTGTGCTTACTGCTGTTTCTTCCATATGCCGGTAATGGAGTGAAAACGCCTGTTTTGGGACTCTGCAGAGAAAGTGTTTGCAGACTGCTGAATCCACACACGGGTTTAACTCTGGAAGTTGAGTGCACACATTGACAACCGTTCTGTTAGATAGCTGCGTTTTGGATTTAGAAGCAGATATTTCCCTGGGCTTACTGCTGTTGCTTCCATATGCCGGTAATGGGCTGAAAACGCCTGTTTTGGGACTCTGCAGAGAAACTGTTTGCAGACTGCTGAATCCACACACGGGTTTAACTCTGGAAGTTGAGTGCACACATTGACAACCGTTCTGTTAGATAGCTGCGTTTTGGATTTAGAAGCAGATATTTCCCTGGGCTTACTGCTGTTTCTTCCATATGCCGGTAATGGGCTGAAAACGCCTGTTTTGGGACACTGCAGAGAAAGTGTTTGCAGACTGCTGAATCCACACACGGGTTTAACTCTGGAAGTTGAGTGCACACATTGACAACCGTTCTGTTAGATAGCTGCGTTTTGGATTTAGAAGCAGATATTTCCCTGTGCTTACTGCTGTTTCTTCCATATGCCGGTAATGGGCTGAAAACGCCTGTTTGGGGACTCTGCAGAGAAAGTGTTTGCAGACTGCTGAATCCACACACGGGTTTAACTCTGGAAGTTGAGTGCACACATTGACAACCGTTCTGTTAGATAGCTGCGTTTTGGATTTAGAAGCAGATATTTCCCTGGGCTTACTGCTGTTTCTTCCATATGCCGGTAATGGAGTGAAAACGCCTGTTTTGGGACTCTGCAGAGAAAGTGTTTGCAGACTGCTGAATCCACACACGGGTTTAACTCTGGAAGTTGAGTGCACACATTGACAACCGTTCTGTTAGATAGCTGCGTTTTGGATTTAGAAGCAGATATTTCCCTGGGCTTACTGCTGTTTCTTCCATATGCCGGTAATGGGCTGAAAACGCCTGTTTTGGGACTCTGCAGAGAAAGTGTTTGCAGACTGCTGAATCCACACACGGGTTTAACTCTGGAAGTTGAGTGCACACATTGACAACCGTTCTGTTAGATAGCTGCGTTTTGGATTTAGAAGCAGATATTTCCCTGGGCTTACTGCTGTTTCTTCCATATGCCGGTAATGGGCTGAAAACGCCTGTTTTGGGACTCTGCAGAGAAAGTGTTTGCAGACTGCTGAATCCACACACGGGTTTAACTCTGGAAGTTGAGTGCACACATTGACAACCGTTCTGTTAGATAGCTGCGTTTTGGATTTAGAAGCAGATATTTCCCTGTGCTTACTGCTGTTTCTTCCATATGCCGGTAATGGGCTGAAAACGCCTGTTTTGGGACTCTGCAGAGAAAGTGTTTGCAGACTGCTGAATCCACACACCGGTATAACTCTGGAAGTTGAGTGCACACATTGACAACCGTTCTGTTAGATAGCTGCGTTTTGGATTTAGAAGCAGATATTTCCCTGTGCTTACTGCTGTTTCTTCCATATGCCGGTAATGGGCTGAAAACGCCTGTTTTGGGACTCTGCAGAGAAAGTGTTTGCAGACTGCTGAATCCACACACGGGTTTAACTCTGGAAGTTGAGTGCACACATTGACAACCGTTCTGGTAGATAGCTGCGTTTTGGATTTAGAAGCAGATATTTCCCTGGGCTTACTGCTGTTTCTTCCATATGCCGGTAATGGGCTGAAAACGCCTGTTTTGGGGACTCTGCAGAGAAAGTGTTTGCAGACTGCTGAATACACACACGGGTTTAACTCTGGAAGTTGAGTGCACACATTGACAACCGTTCTGGTAGATAGCTGCGTTTTGGATTTAGAAGCAGATATTTCCCTGGGCTTACTGCTGTTTCTTCCATATGCCGGTAATGGGCTGAAAACGCCTGTTTTGGGACTCTGCAGAGAAAGTGTTTGCAGACTGCTGAATCCACACACGGGTTTAACTCTGGAAGTTGAGTGCACACATTGACAACCGTTCTGTTAGATAGCTGCGTTTTGGATTTAGAAGCAGATATTTCCCTGTGCTTACTGCTGTTTCTTCCATATGCCGGTAATGGGCTGAAAACGCCTGTTTGGGGACTCTGCAGAGAAAGTGTTTGCAGACTGCTGAATCCACACACGGGTTTAACTCTGGAAGTTGAGTGCACACATTGACAACCGTTCTGTTAGATAGCTGCGTTTTGGATTTAGAAGCAGATATTTCCCTGTGCTTACTGCTGTTTCTTCCATATGCCGGTAATGGGCTGAAAACGCCTGTTTTGGGACTCTGCAGAGAAACTGTTTGCAGACTGCTGAATCCACACACGGGTTTAACTCTGGAAGTTGAGTGCACACATTGACAACCGTTCTGTTAGATAGCTGCGTTTTGGATTTAGAAGCAGATATTTCCCTGGGCTTACTGCTGTTTCTTCCATATGCCGGTAATGGGCTGAAAACGCCTGTTTGGGGACTCTGCAGAGAAAGTGTTTGCAGACTGCTGAATCCACACACGGGTTTAACTCTGGAAGTTGAGTGCACACATTGACAACCGTTCTGTTAGATAGCTGCGTTTTGGATTTAGAAGCAGATATTTCCCTGTGCTTACTGCTGTTTCTTCCATATGCCGGTAATGGGCTGAAAACGCCTGTTTGGGGACTCTGCAGAGAAACTGTTTGCAGACTGCTGAATCCACACACGGGTTTAACTCTGGAAGTTGAGTGCACACATTGACAACCGTTCTGTTAGATAGCTGCGTTTTGGATTTAGAAGCAGATATTTCCCTGTGCTTACTGCTGTTTCTTCCATATGCCGGTAATGGGCTGAAAACGCCTGTTTTGGGACTCTGCAGAGAAAGTGTTTGCAGACTGCTGAATCCACACACGGGTTTAACTCTGGAAGTTGAGTGCACACATTGACAACCGTTCTGTTAGATAGCTGCGTTTTGGATTTAGAAGCAGATATTTCCCTGGGCTTACTGCTGTTTCTTCCATATGCCGGTAATGGGCTGAAAACGCCTGTTTTGGGACTCTGCAGAGAAAGTGTTTGCAGACTGCTGAATCCACACACGGGTTTAACTCTGGAAGTTGAGTGCACACATTGACAACCGTTCTGTTAGATAGCTGCGTTTTGGATTTAGAAGCAGATATTTCCCTGGGCTTACTGCTGTTTCTTCCATATGCCGGTAATGGGCTGAAAACGCCTGTTTTGGGACTCTGCAGAGAAAGTGTTTGCAGACTGCTGAATCCACACACGGGTTTAACTCTGGAAGTTGAGTGCACACATTGACAACCGTTCTGTTAGATAGCTGCGTTTTGGATTTAGAAGCAGATATTTCCCTGGGCTTACTGCTGTTGCTTCCATATGCCGGTAATGGGCTGAAAACGCCTGTTTTGGGACTCTGCAGAGAAAGTGTTTGCAGACTGCTGAATCCACACACGGGTTTAACTCTGGAAGTTGAGTGCACACATTGACAACCGTTCTGTTAGATAGCTGCGTTTTGGATTTAGAAGCAGATATTTCCCTGTGCTTACTGCTGTTTCTTCCATATGCCGGTAATGGGCTGAAAACGCCTGTTTTGGGACTCTGCAGAGAAAGTGTTTGCAGACTGCTGAATCCACACACGGGTTTAACTCTGGAAGTTGAGTGCACACATTGACAACCGTTCTGTTAGATAGCTGCGTTTTGGATTTAGAAGCAGATATTTCCCTGTGCTTACTGCTGTTTCTTCCATATGCCGGTAATGGGCTGAAAACGCCTGTTTGGGGACTCTGCAGAGAAAGTGTTTGCAGACTGCTGAATCCACACACGGGTTTAACTCTGGAAGTTGAGTGCACACATTGACAACCGTTCTGTTAGATAGCTGCGTTTTGGATTTAGAAGCAGATATTTCCCTGTGCTTACTGCTGTTTCTTCCATATGCCGGTAATGGAGTGAAAACGCCTGTTTTGGGACTCTGCAGAGAAAGTGTTTGCAGACTGCTGAATCTACACACGGGTTTAACTCTGGAAGTTGAGTGCACACATTGACAACCGTTCTGTTAGATAGCTGCGTTTTGGATTTAGAAGCAGATATTTCCCTGGGCTTACTGCTGTTTCTTCCATATGCCGGTAATGGGCTGAAAACGCCTGTTTTGGGACTCTGCAGAGAAAGTGTTTGCAGACTGCTGAATCCACACACGGGTTTAACTCTGGAAGTTGAGTGCACACATTGACAACCGTTCTGTTAGATAGCTGCGTTTTGGATTTAGAAGCAGATATTTCCCTGGGCTTACTGCTGTTGCTTCCATATGCCGGTAATGGGCTGAAAACGCCTGTTTTGGGACTCTGCAGAGAAACTGTTTGCAGACTGCTGAATCCACACACGGGTTTAACTCTGGAAGTTGAGTGCACACATTGACAACCGTTCTGTTAGATAGCTGCGTTTTGGATTTAGAAGCAGATATTTCCCAGGGCTTACTGCTGTTGCTTCCATATGCCGGTAATGGGCTGAAAACGCCTGTTTTGGGACTCTGCAGAGAAAGTGTTTGCAGACTGCTGAATCCACACACGGGTTTAACTCTGGAAGTTGAGTGCACACATTGACAACCGTTCTGGTAGATAGCTGCGTTTTGGATTTAGAAGCAGATATTTCCCTGGGCTTACTGCTGTTGCTTCCATATGCCGGTAATGGGCTGAAAACGCCTGTTTTGGGACTCTGCAGAGAAAGTGTTTGCAGACTGCTGAATCCACACACGGGTTTAACTCTGGAAGTTGAGTGCACACATTGACAACCGTTCTGTTAGATAGCTGCGTTTTGGATTTAGAAGCAGATATTTCCCTGGGCTTACTGCTGTTTCTTCCATATGCCGGTAATGGGCTGAAAACGCCTGTTTTGGGACTCTGCAGAGAAAGTGTTTGCAGACTGCTGAATCCACACACGGGTTTAACTCTGGAAGTTGAGTGCACACATTGACAACCGTTCTGTTAGATAGCTGCGTTTTGGATTTAGAAGCAGATATTTCCCTGGGCTTACTGCTGTTGCTTCCATATGCCGGTAATGGGCTGAAAACGCCTGTTTTGGGACTCTGCAGAGAAAGTGTTTGCAGACTGCTGAATCCACACACGGGTTTAACTCTGGAAGTTGAGTGCACACATTGACAACCGTTCTGTTAGATAGCTGCGTTTTGGATTTAGAAGCAGATATTTCCCTGTGCTTACTGCAGTTGCTTCCATATGCCGGTAATGGGCTGAAAACGCCTGTTTGGGGACTCTGCAGAGAAAGTGTTTGCAGACTGCTGAATCCACACACGGGTTTAACTCTGGAAGTTGAGTGCACACATTGACAACCGTTCTGTTAGATAGCTGCGTTTTGGATTTAGAAGCAGATATTTCCCTGTGCTTACTGCTGTTTCTTCCATATGCCGGTAATGGAGTGAAAACGCCTGTTTTGGGACTCTGCAGAGAAAGTGTTTGCAGACTGCTGAATCCACACACGGGTTTAACTCTGGAAGTTGAGTGCACACATTGACAACCGTTCTGTTAGATAGCTGCGTTTTGGATTTAGAAGCAGATATTTCCCTGGGCTTACTGCTGTTTCTTCCATATGCCGGTAATGGGCTGAAAACGCCTGTTTGGGGACTCTGCAGAGAAAGTGTTTGCAGACTGCTGAATCCACACACGGGTTTAACTCTGGAAGTTGAGTGCACACATTGACAACCGTTCTGTTAGATAGCTGCGTTTTGGATTTAGAAGCAGATATTTCCCTGGGCTTACTGCTGTTTCTTCCATATGCCGGTAATGGGCTGAAAACGCCTGTTTTGGGACTCTGCAGAGAAACTGTTTGCAGACTGCTGAATCCACACACGGGTTTAACTCTGGAAGTTGAGTGCACACATTGACAACCGTTCTGTTAGATAGCTGCGTTTTGGATTTAGAAGCAGATATTTCCCTGTGCTTACTGCTGTTTCTTCCATATGCCGGTAATGGGCTGAAAACGCCTGTTTTGGGACTCTGCAGAGAAAGTGTTTGCAGACTGCTGAATCCACACACGGGTTTAACTCTGGAAGTTGAGTGCACACATTGACAACCGTTCTGTTAGATAGCTGCGTTTTGGATTTAGAAGCAGATATTTCCCTGTGCTTACTGCTGTTTCTTCCATATGCCGGTAATGGGCTGAAAACGCCTGTTTGGGGACTCTGCAGAGAAAGTGTTTGCAGACTGCTGAATCCACACACGGGTTTAACTCTGGAAGTTGAGTGCACACATTGACAACCGTACTGTTAGATAGCTGCGTTTTGGATTTAGAAGCAGATATTTCCCTGTGCTTACTGCTGTTGCTTCCATATGCCGGTAATGGGCTGAAAACGCCTGTTTTGGGGACTCTGCAGAGAAAGTGTTTGCAGACTGCTGAATCCACACACGGGTTTAACTCTGGAAGTTGAGTGCACACATTGACAACCGTTCTGTTAGATAGCTGCGTTTTGGATTTAGAAGCAGATATTTCCCTGGGCTTACTGCTGTTTCTTCCATATGCCGGTAATGGGCTGAAAACGCCTGTTTTGGGACTCTGCAGAGAAAGTGTTTGCAGACTGCTGAATCCACACACGGGTTTAACTCTGGAAGTTGAGTGCACACATTGACAACCGTTCTGGTAGATAGCTGCGTTTTGGATTTAGAAGCAGATATTTCCCTGGGCTTACTGCTGTTTCTTCCATATGCCGGTAATGGGCTGAAAACGCCTGTTTTGGGACTCTGCAGAGAAAGTGTTTGCAGACTGCTGAATCCACACACGGGTTTAACTCTGGAAGTTGAGTGCACACATTGACAACCGTTCTGTTAGATAGCTGCGTTTTGGATTTAGAAGCAGATATTTCCCTGTGCTTACTGCTGTTTCTTCCATATGCCGGTAATGGGCTGAAAACGCCTGTTTGGGGACTCTGCAGAGAAAGTGTTTGCAGACTGCTGAATCCACACACGGGTTTAACTCTGGAAGTTGAGTGCACACATTGACAACCGTTCTGTTAGATAGCTGCGTTTTGGATTTAGAAGCAGATATTTCCCTGTGCTTACTGCTGTTTCTTCCATATGCCGGTAATGGGCTGAAAACGCCTGTTTTGGGACTCTGCAGAGAAAGTGTTTGCAGACTGCTGAATACACACACGGGTTTAACTCTGGAAGTTGAGTGCACACATTGACAACCGTTCTGTTAGATAGCTGCGTTTTGGATTTAGAAGCAGATATTTCCCTGGGCTTACTGCTGTTTCTTCCATATGCCGGTAATGGGCTGAAAACGCCTGTTTTGGGACTCTGCAGAGAAAGTGTTTGCAGACTGCTGAATCCACACACGGGTTTAACTCTGGAATTGAGTGCACACATTGACAACCGTTCTGTTAGATAGCTGCGTTTTGGATTTAGAAGCAGATATTTCCCTGGGCTTACTGCTGTTTCTTCCATATGCCGGTAATGGGCTGAAAACGCCTGTTTTGGGACTCTGCAGAGAAAGTGTTTGCAGACTGCTGAATCCACACACGGGTTTAACTCTGGAAGTTGAGTGCACACATTGACAACCGTTCTGTTAGATAGCTGCGTTTTGGATTTAGAAGCAGATATTTCCCTGGGCTTACTGCTGTTGCTTCCATATGCCGGTAATGGGCTGAAAACGCCTCTTTTGGGACTCTGCAGAGAAAGTGTTTGCAGACTGCTGAATCCACACACGGGTTTAACTCTGGAAGTTGAGTGCACACATTGACAACCGTTCTGTTAGATAGCTGCGTTTTGGATTTAGAAGCAGATATTTCCCTGTGCTTACTGCTGTTTCTTCCATATGCCGGTAATGGGCTGAAAACGCCTGTTTGGGGACTCTGCAGAGAAAGTGTTTGCAGACTGCTGAATCCACACACGGGTTTAACTCTGGAAGTTGAGTGCACACATTGACAACCGTTCTGTTAGATAGCTGCGTTTTGGATTTAGAAGCAGATATTTCCCTGTGCTTACTGCTGTTTCTTCCATATGCCGGTAATGGGCTGAAAACGCCTGTTTGGGGACTCTGCAGAGAAAGTGTTTGCAGGACTGCTGAATCCACACACGGGTTTAACTCTGGAAGTTGAGTGCACACATTGACAACCGTTCTGTTAGATAGCTGCGTTTTGGATTTAGAAGCAGATATTTCCCTGTGCTTACTGCTGTTTCTTCCATATGCCGGTAATGGAGTGAAAACGCCTGTTTTGGGACTCTGCAGAGAAAGTGTTTGCAGACTGCTGAATCCACACACGGGTTTAACTCTGGAAGTTGAGTGCACACATTGACAACCGTTCTGTTAGATAGCTGCGTTTTGGATTTAGAAGCAGATATTTCCCTGGGCTTACTGCTGTTGCTTCCATATGCCGGTAATGGGCTGAAAACGCCTGTTTTGGGACTCTGCAGAGAAAGTGTTTGCAGACTGCTGAATCCACACACGGGTTTAACTCTGGAAGTTGAGTGCACACATTGACAACCGTTCTGTTAGATAGCTGCGTTTTGGATTTAGAAGCAGATATTTCCCTGGGCTTACTGCTGTTGCTTCCATATGCCGGTAATGGGCTGAAAACGCCTGTTTTGGGACTCTGCAGAGAAAGTGTTTGCAGACTGCTGAATCCACACACGGGTTTAACTCTGGAAGTTGAGTGCACACATTGACAACCGTTCTGTTAGATAGCTGCGTTTTGGATTTAGAAGCAGATATTTCCCTGTGCTTACTGCTGTTTCTTCCATATGCCGGTAATGGGCTGAAAACGCCTGTTTGGGGACTCTGCAGAGAAAGTGTTTGCAGACTGCTGAATCCACACACGGGTTTAACTCTGGAAGTTGAGTGCACACATTGACAACCGTTCTGTTAGATAGCTGCGTTTTGGATTTAGAAGCAGATATTTCCCCTGTGCTTACTGCTGTTTCTTCCATATGCCGGTAATGGGCTGAAAACGCCTGTTTGGGGACTCTGCAGAGAAAGTGTTTGCAGACTGCTGAATCCACACACGGGTTTAACTCTGGAAGTTGAGTGCACACATTGACAACCGTTCTGTTAGATAGCTGCGTTTTGGATTTAGAAGCAGATATTTCCCTGTGCTTACTGCTGTTTCTTCCATATGCCGGTAATGGAGTGAAAACGCCTGTTTTGGGACTCTGCAGAGAAAGTGTTTGCAGACTGCTGAATCCACACACGGGTTTAACTCTGGAAGTTGAGTGCACACATTGACAACCGTTCTGTTAGATAGCTGCGTTTTGGATTTAGAAGCAGATATTTCCCTGGGCTTACTGCTGTTTCTTCCATATGCCGGTAATGGGCTGAAAACGCCTGTTTTGGGACTCTGCAGAGAAAGTGTTTGCAGACTGCTGAATCCACACACGGGTTTAACTCTGGAAGTTGAGTGCACACATTGACAACCGTTCTGTTAGATAGCTGCGTTTTGGATTTAGAAGCAGATATTTCCCTGGGCTTACTGCTGTTTCTTCCATATGCCGGTAATGGGCTGAAAACGCCTGTTTTGGGACTCTGCAGAGAAACTGTTTGCAGACTGCTGAATCCACACACGGGTTTAACTCTGGAAGTTGAGTGCACACATTGACAACCGTTCTGTTAGATAGCTGCGTTTTGGATTTAGAAGCAGATATTTCCCTGTGCTTACTGCTGTTTCTTCCATATGCCGGTAATGGGCTGAAAACGCCTGTTTTGGGACTCTGCAGAGAAAGTGTTTGCAGACTGCTGAATCCACACACGGGTTTAACTCTGGAAGTTGAGTGCACACATTGACAACCGTTCTGTTAGATAGCTGCGTTTTGGATTTAGAAGCAGATATTTCCCTGGGCTTACTGCTGTTTCTTCCATATGCCGGTAATGGGCTGAAAACGCCTGTTTTGGGACTCTGCAGAGAAACTGTTTGCAGACTGCTGAATCCACACACGGGTTTAACTCTGGAAGTTGAGTGCACACATTGACAACCGTTCTGGTAGATAGCTGCGTTTTGGATTTAGAAGCAGATATTTCCCTGGGCTTACTGCTGTTTCTTCCATATGCCGGTAATGGGCTGAAAACGCCTGTTTGGGGACTCTGCAGAGAAAGTGTTTGCAGACTGCTGAATCCACACACGGGTTTAACTCTGGAAGTTGAGTGCACACATTGACAACCGTTCTGTTAGATAGCTGCGTTTTGGATTTAGAAGCAGATATTTCCCTGTGCTTACTGCTGTTTCTTCCATATGCCGGTAATGGGCTGAAAACGCCTGTTTTGGGACTCTGCAGAGAAAGTGTTTGCAGACTGCTGAATCCACACATGGGTTTAACTCTGGAAGTTGAGTGCACACATTGACAACCGTTCTGTTAGATAGCTGCGTTTTGGATTTAGAAGCAGATATTTCCCTGTGCTTACTGCTGTTTCTTCCATATGCCGGTAATGGGCTGAAAACGCCTGTTTTGGGACTCTGCAGAGAAAGTGTTTGCAGACTGCTGAATCCACACACGGGTTTAACTCTGGAAGTTGAGTGCACACATTGACAACCGTTCTGTTAGATAGCTGCGTTTTGGATTTAGAAGCAGATATTTCCCTGTGCTTACTGCTGTTTCTTCCATATGCCGGTAATGGGCTGAAAACGCCTGTTTTTGGACTCTGCAGAGAAAGTGTTTGCAGACTGCTGAATCCACACACGGGTTTAACTCTGGAAGTTGAGTGCACACATTGACAACCGTTCTGTTAGATAGCTGCGTTTTGGATTTAGAAGCAGATATTTCCCTGTGCTTACTGCTGTTTCTTCCATATGCCGGTAATGGGCTGAAAACGCCTGTTTTGCGACTCTGCAGAGAAAGTGTTTGCAGACTGCTGAATCCACACACGGGTTTAACTCTGGAAGTTGAGTGCACACATTGACAACCGTTCTGTTAGATAGCTGCGTTTTGGATTTAGAAGCAGATATTTCCCTGGGCTTACTGCTGTTTCTTCCATATGCCGGTAAAGGGCTGAAAACGCCTGTTTTGGGACTCTGCAGAGAAAGTGTTTGCAGACTGCTGAATCCACACACGGGTTTAACTCTGGAAGTTGAGTGCACACATTGACAACCGTTCTGTTAGATAGCTGCGTTTTGGATTTAGAAGCAGATATTTCCCTGTGCTTACTGCTGTTTCTTCCATATGCCGGTAATGGGCTGAAAACGCCTGTTTTGGGACTCTGCAGAGAAAGTGTTTGCAGACTGCTGAATCCACACACGGGTTTAACTCTGGAAGTTGAGTGCACACATTGACAACCGTTCTGTTAGATAGCTGCGTTTTGGATTTAGAAGCAGATATTTCCCTGGGCTTACTGCTGTTTCTTCCATATGCCGGTAATGGGCTGAAAACGCCTGTTTTGGGACTCTGCAGAGAAAGTGTTTGCAGACTGCTGAATCCACACACGGGTTTAACTCTGGAAGTTGAGTGCACACATTGACAACCGTTCTGTTAGATAGCTGCGTTTTGGATTTAGAAGCAGATATTTCCCTGGGCTTACTGCTGTTTCTTCCATATGCCGGTAATGGGCTGAAAACGCCTGTTTGGGGACTCTGCAGAGAAAGTGTTTGCAGACTGCTGAATCCACACACGGGTTTAACTCTGGAAGTTGAGTGCACACATTGACAACCGTTCTGTTAGATAGCTGCGTTTTGGATTTAGAAGCAGATATTTCCCTGGGCTTACTGCTGTTGCTTCCATATGCCGGTAATGGGCTGAAAACGCCTCTTTTGGGACTCTGCAGAGAAAGTGTTTGCAGACTGCTGAATCCACACACGGGTTTAACTCTGGAAGTTGAGTGCACACATTGACAACCGTTCTGTTAGATAGCTGCGTTTTGGATTTAGAAGCAGATATTTCCCTGTGCTTACTGCTGTTGCTTCCATATGCCGGTAATGGGCTGAAAACGCCTGTTTTGGGACTCTGCAGAGAAAGTGTTTGCAGACTGCTGAATCCACACACGGGTTTAACTCTGGAAGTTGAGTGCACACATTGACAACCGTTCTGTTAGATAGCTGCGTTTTGGATTTAGAAGCAGATATTTCCCTGTGCTTACTGCTGTTTCTTCCATATGCCGGTAATGGGCTGAAAACGCCTGTTTGGGGACTCTGCAGAGAAAGTGTTTGCAGACTGCTGAATCCACACACGGGTTTAACTCTGGAAGTTGAGTGCACACATTGACAACCGTTCTGTTAGATAGCTGCGTTTTGGATTTAGAAGCAGATATTTCCCTGTGCTTACTGCTGTTTCTTCCGTATGCCGGTAATGGAGTGAAAACGCCTGTTTTGGGACTCTGCAGAGAAAGTGTTTGCAGACTGCTGAATCCACACACGGGTTTAACTCTGGAAGTTGAGTGCACACATTGACAACCGTTCTGTTAGATAGCTGCGTTTTGGATTTAGAAGCAGATATTTCCCTGGGCTTACTGCTGTTTCTTCCATATGCCGGTAATGGGCTGAAAACGCCTGTTTTGGGACTCAGCAGAGAAAGTGTTTGCAGACTGCTGAATCCACACACGGGTTTAACTCTGGAAGTTGAGTGCACACATTGACAACCGTTCTGTTAGATAGCTGCGTTTTGGATTTAGAAGCAGATATTTCCCTGGGCTTACAGCTGTTGCTTCCATATGCCGGTAATGGGCTGAAAACGCCTGTTTTGGGACTCTGCAGAGAAACTGTTTGCAGACTGCTGAATCCACACACGGGTTTAACTCTGGAAGTTGAGTGCACACATTGACAACCGTTCTGTTAGATAGCTGCGTTTTGGATTTAGAAGCAGATATTTCCCTGGGCTTACTGCTGTTGCTTCCATATGCCGGTAATGGGCTGAAAACGCCTGTTTTGGGACTCTGCAGAGAAAGTGTTTGCAGACTGCTGAATCCACACACGGGTTTAACTCTGGAAGTTGAGTGCACACATTGACAACCGTTCTGTTAGATAGCTGCGTTTTGGATTTAGAAGCAGATATTTCCCTGTGCTTACTGCTGTTTCTTCCATATGCCGGTAATGGGCTGAAAACGACTGTTTGGGGACTCTGCAGAGAAAGTGTTTGCAGACTGCTGAATCCACACACGGGTTTAACTCTGGAAGTTGAGTGCACACATTGACAACCGTTCTGTTAGATAGCTGCGTTTTGGATTTAGAAGCAGATATTTCCCTGTGCTTACTGCTGTTTCTTCCATATGCCGGTAATGGGCTGAAAACGCCTGTTTGGGGACTCTGCAGAGAAAGTGTTTGCAGACTGCTGAATCCACACACGGGTTTAACTCTGGAAGTTGAGTGCACACATTGACAACCGTTCTGTTAGATAGCTGCGTTTTGGATTTAGAAGCAGATATTTCCCTGTGCTTACTGCTGTTTCTTCCATATGCCGGTAATGGGCTGAAAACGCCTGTTTTGGGACTCTGCAGAGAAAGTGTTTGCAGACTGCTGAATCCACACACGGGTTTAACTCTGGAAGTTGAGTGCACACATTGACAACCGTTCTGTTAGATAGCTGCGTTTTGGATTTAGAAGCAGATATTTCCCTGGGCTTACTGCTGTTTCTTCCATATGCCGGTAATGGGCTGAAAACGCCTGTTTTGGGACTCTGCAGAGAAAGTGTTTGCAGACTGCTGAATCCACACACGGGTTTAACTCTGGAAGTTGAGTGCACACATTGACAACCGTTCTGGTAGATAGCTGCGTTTTGGATTTAGAAGCAGATATTTCCCTGGGCTTACTGCTGTTGCTTCCATATGCCGGTAATGGGCTGAAAACGCCTGTTTTGGGACTCTGCAGAGAAAGTGTTTGCAGACTGCTGAATCCACACACGGGTTTAACTCTGGAAGTTGAGTGCACACATTGACAACCGTTCTGTTAGATAGCTGCGTTTTGGATTTAGAAGCAGATATTTCCCTGGGCTTACTGCTGTTTCTTCCATATGCCGGTAATGGGCTGAAAACGCCTGTTTTGGGACTCTGCAGAGAAAGTGTTTGCAGACTGCTGAATCCACACACGGGTTTAACTCTGGAAGTTGAGTGCACACATTGACAACCGTTCTGTTAGATAGCTGCGTTTTGGATTTAGAAGCAGATATTTCCCTGGGCTTACTGCTGTTGCTTCCATATGCCGGTAATGGGCTGAAAACGCCTGTTTTGGGACTCTGCAGAGAAAGTGTTTGCAGACTGCTGAATCCACACACGGGTTTAACTCTGGAAGTTGAGTGCACACATTGACAACCGTTCTGTTAGATAGCTGCGTTTTGGATTTAGAAGCAGATATTTCCCTGTGCTTACTGCTGTTTCTTCCATATGCCGGTAATGGGCTGAAAACGCCTGTTTGGGGACTCTGCAGAGAAAGTGTTTGCAGACTGCTAAATCCACACACGGGTTTAACTCTGGAAGTTGAGTGCACACATTGACAACCGTTCTGTTAGATAGCTGCGTTTTGGATTTAGAAGCAGATATTTCCCTGTGCTTACTGCTGTTTCTTCCATATGCCGGTAATGGAGTGAAAACGCCTGTTTTGGGACTCTGCAGAGAAAGTGTTTGCAGACTGCTGAATCCACACACGGGTTTAACTCTGGAAGTTGAGTGCACACAGTGACAACCGTTCTGTTAGATAGCTGCGTTTTGGATTTAGAAGCAGATATTTCCCTGGGCTTACTGCTGTTTCTTCCATATGCCGGTAATGGGCTGAAAACGCCTGTTTTGGGACTCTGCAGAGAAAGTGTTTGCAGACTGCTGAATCCACACACGGGTTTAACTCTGGAAGTTGAGTGCACACATTGACAACCGTTCTGTTAGATAGCTGCGTTTTGGATTTAGAAGCAGATATTTCCCTGGGCTTACTGCTGTTTCTTCCATATGCCGGTAATGGGCTGAAAACGCCTGTTTTGGGACTCTGCAGAGAAACTGTTTGCAGACTGCTGAATCCACACACGGGTTTAACTCTGGAAGTTGAGTGCACACATTGACAACCGTTCTGTTAGATAGCTGCGTTTTGGATTTAGAAGCAGATATTTCCCTGTGCTTACTGCTGTTTCTTCCATATGCCGGTAATGGGCTGAAAACGCCTGTTTTGGGACTCTGCAGAGAAAGTGTTTGCAGACTGCTGAATCCACACACGGGTTTAACTCTGGAAGTTGAGTGCACACATTGACAACCGTTCTGTTAGATAGCTGCGTTTTGGATTTAGAAGCAGATATTTCCCTGTGCTTACTGCTGTTTCTTCCATATGCCGGTAATGGGCTGAAAACGCCTGTTTTGGGACTCTGCAGAGAAACTGTTTGCAGACTGCTGAATCCACACACGGGTTTAACTCTGGAAGTTGAGTGCACACATTGACAACCGTTCTGGTAGATAGCTGCGTTTTGGATTTAGAAGCAGATATTTCCCTGGGCTTACTGCTGTTTCTTCCATATGCCGGTAATGGGCTGAAAACGCCTGTTTTGGGACTCTGCAGAGAAAGTGTTTGCAGACTGCTGAATCCACACACGGGTTTAACTCTGGAAGTTGAGTGCACACATTGACAACCGTTCTGTTAGATAGCTGCGTTTTGGATTTAGAAGCAGATATTTCCCTGTGCTTACTGCTGTTTCTTCCATATGCCGGTAATGGGCTGAAAACGCCTGTTTTGGGACTCTGCAGAGAAAGTGTTTGCAGACTGCTGAATCCACACACGGGTTTAACTCTGGAAGTTGAGTGCACACATTGACAACCGTTCTGTTAGATAGCTGCGTTTTGGATTTAGAAGCAGATATTTCCCTGTGCTTACTGCTGTTTCTTCCATATGCCGGTAATGGGCTGAAAACGCCTGTTTTGGGACTCTGCAGAGAAAGTGTTTGCAGACTGCTGAATCCACACACGGGTTTAACTCTGGAAGTTGAGTGCACACATTGACAACCGTTCTGTTAGATAGCTGCGTTTTGGATTTAGAAGCAGATATTTCCCTGTGCTTACTGCTGTTTCTTCCATATGCCGGTAATGGGCTGAAAACGCCTGTTTTGGGACTCTGCAGAGAAAGTGTTTGCAGACTGCTGAATCCACACACGGGTTTAACTCTGGAAGTTGAGTGCACACATTGACAACCGTTCTGTTAGATAGCTGCGTTTTGGATTTAGAAGCAGATATTTCCCTGGGCTTACTGCTGTTTCTTCCATATGCCGGTAAAGGGCTGAAAACGCCTGTTTTGGGACTCTGCAGAGAAAGTGTTTGCAGACTGCTGAATCCACACACGGGTTTAACTCTGGAAGTTGAGTGCACACATTGACAACCGTTCTGTTAGATAGCTGCGTTTTGGATTTAGAAGCAGATATTTCCCTGGGCTTACTGCTGTTTCTTCCATATGCCGGTAATGGGCTGAAAACGCCTGTTTTGGGACTCTGCAGAGAAAGTGTTTGCAGACTGCTGAATCCACACACGGGTTTAACTCTGGAAGTTGAGTGCACACATTGACAACCGTTCTGTTAGATAGCTGCGTTTTGGATTTAGAAGCAGATATTTCCCTGGGCTTACTGCTGTTTCTTCCATATGCCGGTAATGGGCTGAAAACGCCTGTTTGGGGACTCTGCAGAGAAAGTGTTTGCAGACTGCTGAATCCACACACGGGTTTAACTCTGGAAGTTGAGTGCACACATTGACAACCGTTCTGTTAGATAGCTGCGTTTTGGATTTAGAAGCAGATATTTCCCTGGGCTTACTGCTGTTTCTTCCATATGCCGGTAATGGGCTGAAAACGCCTGTTTGGGGACTCTGCAGAGAAAGTGTTTGCAGACTGCTGAATCCACACACGGGTTTAACTCTGGAAGTTGAGTGCACACATTGACAACCGTTCTGTTAGATAGCTGCGTTTTGGATTTAGAAGCAGATATTTCCCTGGGCTTACTGCTGTTTCTTCCATATGCCGGTAATGGGCTGAAAACGCCTGTTTTGGGACTCTGCAGAGAAAGTGTTTGCAGACTGCTGAATCCACACACGGGTTTAACTCTGGAAGTTGAGTGCACACATTGACAACCGTTCTGGTAGATAGCTGCGTTTTGGATTTAGAAGCAGATATTTCCTTGGGCTTACTGCTGTTTCTTCCATATGCCGGTAATGGGCTGAAAACGCCTGTTTTGGGACTCTGCAGAGAAAGTGTTTGCAGACTGCTGAATCCACACACGGGTTTAACTCTGGAAGTTGAGTGCACACATTGACAACCGTTCTGTTAGATAGCTGCGTTTTGGATTTAGAAGCAGATATTTCCCTGGGCTTACTGCTGTTTCTTCCATTTGCCGGTAATGGGCTGAAAACGCCTGTTTTGGGACTCTGCAGAGAAACTGTTTGCAGACTGCTGAATCCACACACGGGTTTAACTCTGGAAGTTGAGTGCACACATTGACAACCGTTCTGTTAGATAGCTGCGTTTTGGATTTAGAAGCAGATATTTCCCTGGGCTTACTGCTGTTGCTTCCATATGCCGGTAATGGGCTGAAAACGCCTGTTTTGGGACTCTGCAGAGAAAGTGTTTGCAGACTGCTGAATCCACACACGGGTTTAACTCTGGAAGTTGAGTGCACACATTGACATCCGTTCTGTTAGATAGCTGCGTTTTGATTTAGAAGCAGATATTTCCCTGTGCTTACTGCTGTTTCTTCCGTATGCCGGTAATGGGCTGAAAACGCCTGTTTTGGGACTCTGCAGAGAAAGTGTTTGCCGACTGCTGAATCCACACACGGGTTTAACTCTGGAAGTTGAGTGCACACATTGACAACCGTTCTGTTAGATAGCTGCGTTTTGGATTTAGAAGCAGATATTTCCCTGTGCTTACTGCTGTTTCTTCCATATGCCGGTAATGGGCTGAAAACGCCTGTTTGGGGACTCTGCAGAGAAAGTGTTTGCAGACTGCTGAATCCACACACGGGTTTAACTCTGGAAGTTGAGTGCACACATTGACAACCGTTCTGTAAGATAGCTGCGTTTTGGATTTAGAAGCAGATATTTCCCTGTGCTTACTGCTGTTTCTTCCATATGCCGGTAATGGAGTGAAAACGCCTGTTTTGGGACTCTGCAGAGAAAGTGTTTGCAGACTGCTGAATCCACACACGGGTTTAACTCTGGAAGTTGAGTGCACACATTGACAACCGTTCTGTTAGATAGCTGCGTTTTGGATTTAGAAGCAGATATTTCCCTGGGCTTACTGCTGTTTCTTCCATATGCCGGTAATGGGCTGAAAACGCCTGTTTTGGGACTCTGCAGAGAAAGTGTTTGCAGACTGCTGAATCCACACACGGGTTTAACTCTGGAAGTTGAGTGCACACATTGACAACCGTTCTGGTAGATAGCTGCGTTTTGGATTTAGAAGCAGATATTTCCCTGGGCTTACTGCTGTTTCTTCCATATGCCGGTAATGGGCTGAAAACGCCTGTTTTGGGACTCTGCAGAGAAAGTGTTTGCAGACTGCTGAATCCACACACGGGTTTAACTCTGGAAGTTGAGTGCACACATTGACAACCGTTCTGGTAGATAGCTGCGTTTTGGATTTAGAAGCAGATATTTCCCTGGGCTTACTGCTGTTTCTTCCATATGCCGGTAATGGGCTGAAAACGCCTGTTTTGGGACTCTGCAGAGAAAGTGTTTGCAGACTGCTGAATCCACACACGGGTTTAACTCTGGAAGTTGAGTGCACACATTGACAACCGTTCTGTTAGATAGCTGCGTTTTGGATTTAGAAGCAGATATTTCCCTGGGCTTACTGCTGTTGCTTCCATATGCCGGTAATGGGCTGAAAACGCCTGTTTTGGGACTCTGCAGAGAAAGTGTTTGCAGACTGCTGAATCCACACACGGGTTTAACTCTGGAAATTGAGTGCACACATTGACAACCGTTCTGTTAGATAGCTGCGTTTTGGATTTAGAAGCAGATATTTCCCTGTGCTTACTGCTGTTTCTTCCATATGCCGGTAATGGGCTGAAAACGCCTGTTTTGGGACTCTGCAGAGAAAGTGTTTGCAGACTGCTGAATCCACACACGGGTTTAACTCTGGAAGTTGAGTGCACACATTGACAACCGTTCTGTTAGATAGCTGCGTTTTGGATTTAGAAGCAGATATTTCCCTGTGCTTACTGCTGTTTCTTCCATATGCCGGTAATGGGCTGAAAACGCCTGTTTGGGGACTCTGCAGAGAAAGTGTTTGCAGACTGCTGAATCCACACACGGGTTTAACTCTGGAAGTTGAGTGCACACATTGACAACCGTTCTGTTAGATAGCTGCGTTTTGGATTTAGAAGCAGATATTTCCCTGGGCTTACTGCTGTTTCTTCCATATGCCGGTAATGGGCTGAAAACGCCTGTTTTGGGACTCTGCAGAGAAAGTGTTTGCAGACTGCTGAATCCACACACGGGTTTAACTCTGGAAGTTGAGTGCACACATTGACAACCGTTCTGTTAGATAGCTGCGTTTTGGATTTAGAAGCAGATATTTCCCTGGGCTTACTGCTGTTGCTTCCATATGCCGGTAATGGGCTGAAAACGCCTGTTTTGGGACTCTGCAGAGAAACTGTTTGCAGACTGCTGAATCCACACACGGGTTTAACTCTGGAAGTTGAGTGCACACATTGACAACCGTTCTGTTAGATAGCTGCGTTTTGGATTTAGAAGCAGATATTTCCCTGGGCTTACTGCTGTTGCTTCCATATGCCGGTAATGGGCTGAAAACGCCTGTTTTGGGACTCTGCAGAGAAAGTGTTTGCAGACTGCTGAATCCACACACGGGTTTAACTCTGGAAGTTGAGTGCACACATTGACAACCGTTCTGGTAGATAGCTGCGTTTTGGATTTAGAAGCAGATATTTCCCTGGGCTTACTACTGTTGCTTCCATATGCCGGTAATGGGCTGAAAACGCCTCTTTTGGGACTCTGCAGAGAAAGTGTTTGCAGACTGCTGAATCCACACACGGGTTTAACTCTGGAAGTTGAGTGCACACATTGACAACCGTTCTGTTAGATAGCTGCGTTTTGGATTTAGAAGCAGATATTTCCCTGGGCTTACTGCTGTTTCTTCCATATGCCGGTAATGGGCTGAAAACGCCTGTTTGGGGACTCTGCAGAGAAAGTGTTTGCAGACTGCTGAATCCACACACGGGTTTAACTCTGGAAGTTGAGTGCACACATTGACAACCGTTCTGTTAGATAGCTGCGTTTTGGATTTAGAAGCAGATATTTCCCTGGGCTTACTGCTGTTGCTTCCATATGCCGGTAATGGGCTGAAAACGCCTGTTTTGGGACTCTGCAGAGAAAGTGTTTGCAGACTGCTGAATCCACACACGGGTTTAACTCTGGAAGTTGAGTGCACACATTGACAACCGTTCTGTTAGATAGCTGCGTTTTGGATTTAGAAGCAGATATTTCCCTGTGCTTACTGCTGTTTCTTCCATATGCCGGTAATGGGCTGAAAACGCCTGTTTGGGGACTCTGCAGAGAAAGTGTTTGCAGACTGCTGAATCCACACACGGGTTTAACTCTGGAAGTTGAGTGCACACATTGACAACCGTTCTGTTAGATAGCTGCGTTTTGGATTTAGAAGCAGATATTTCCCTGTGCTTACTGCTGTTTCTTCCATATGCCGGTAATGGAGTGAAAACGCCTGTTTTGGGACTCTGCAGAGAAAGTGTTTGCAGACTGCTGAATCCACACACGGGTTTAACTCTGGAAGTTGAGTGCACACATTGACAACCGTTCTGTTAGATAGCTGCGTTTTGGATTTAGAAGCAGATATTTCCCTGGGCTTACTGCTGTTTCTTCCATATGCCGGTAATGGGCTGAAAACGCCTGTTTGGGGACTCTGCAGAGAAAGTGTTTGCAGACTGCTGAATCCACACACGGGTTTAACTCTGGAAGTTGAGTGCACACATTGACAACCGTTCTGTTAGATAGCTGCGTTTTGGATTTAGAAGCAGATATTTCCCTGGGCTTACTGCTGTTTCTTCCATATGCCGGTAATGGGCTGAAAACGCCTGTTTTGGGACTCTGCAGAGAAACTGTTTGCAGACTGCTGAATCCACACACGGGTTTAACTCTGGAAGTTGAGTGCACACATTGACAACCGTTCTGTTAGATAGCTGCGTTTTGGATTTAGAAGCAGATATTTCCCTGTGCTTACTGCTGTTTCTTCCATATGCCGGTAATGGGCTGAAAACGCCTGTTTTGGGACTCTGCAGAGAAAGTGTTTGCAGACTGCTGAATCCACACACGGGTTTAACTCTGGAAGTTGAGTGCACACATTGACAACCGTTCTGTTAGATAGCTGCGTTTTGGATTTAGAAGCAGATATTTCCCTGTGCTTACTGCTGTTTCTTCCATATGCCGGTAATGGGCTGAAAACGCCTGTTTTGGGACTCTGCAGAGAAAGTGTTTGCAGACTGCTGAATCCACACACGGGTTTAACTCTGGAAGTTGAGTGCACACATTGACAACCGTACTGTTAGATAGCTGCGTTTTGGATTTAGAAGCAGATATTTCCCTGTGCTTACTGCTGTTGCTTCCATATGCCGGTAATGGGCTGAAAACGCCTGTTTTGGGACTCTGCAGAGAAAGTGTTTGCAGACTGCTGAATCCACACACGGGTTTAACTCTGGAAGTTGAGTGCACACATTGACAACCGTTCTGTTAGATAGCTGCGTTTTGGATTTAGAAGCAGATATTTCCCTGTGCTTACTGCTGTTTCTTCCATATGCCGGTAATGGGCTGAAAACGCCTGTTTGGGGACTCTGCAGAGAAAGTGTTTGCAGACTGCTGAATCCACACACGGGTTTAACTCTGGAAGTTGAGTGCACACATTGACAACCGTTCTGTTAGATAGCTGCGTTTTGGATTTAGAAGCAGATATTTCCCTGTGCTTACTGCTGTTTCTTCCATATGCCGGTAATGGGCTGAAAACGCCTGTTTTGGGACTCTGCAGAGAAAGTGTTTGCAGACTGCTGAATCCACACACGGGTTTAACTCTGGAAGTTGAGTGCACACATTGACAACCGTTCTGTTAGATAGCTGCGTTTTGGATTTAGAAGCAGATATTTCCCTGGGCTTACTGCTGTTTCTTCCATATGCCGGTAATGGGCTGAAAACGCCTGTTTTGGGACTCTGCAGAGAAAGTGTTTGCAGACTGCTGAATCCACACACGGGTTTAACTCTGGAAGTTGAGTGCACACATTGACAACCGTTCTGTTAGATAGCTGCGTTTTGGATTTAGAAGCAGATATTTCCCTGGGCTTACTGCTGTTTCTTCCATATGCCGGTAATGGGCTGAAAACGCCTGTTTTGGGACTCTGCAGAGAAAGTGTTTGCAGACTGCTGAATCCACACACGGGTTTAACTCTGGAAGTTGAGTGCACACATTGACAACCGTTCTGTTAGATAGCTGCGTTTTGGATTTAGAAGCAGATATTTCCCTGCGCTTACTGCTGTTTCTTCCATATGCCGGTAATGGGCTGAAAACGCCTCTTTTGCGACTCTGCAGAGAAAGTGTTTGCAGACTGCTGAATCCACACACGGGTTTAACTCTGGAAGTTGAGTGCACACATTGACAACCGTTCTGTTAGATAGCTGCGTTTTGGATTTAGAAGCAGATATTTCCCTGGGCTTACTGCTGTTTCTTCCATATGCCGGTAATGGGCTGAAAACGCCTGTTTTGGGACTCTGCAGAGAAAGTGTTTGCAGACTGCTGAATCCACACACGGGTTTAACTCTGGAAGTTGAGTGCACACATTGACAACCGTTCTGTTAGATAGCTGCGTTTTGGATTTAGAAGCAGATATTTCCCTGTGCTTACTGCTGTTTCTTCCATATGCCGGTAATGGGCTGAAAACGCCTGTTTTGGGACTCTGCAGAGAAAGTGTTTGCAGACTGCTGAATCCACACACGGGTTTAACTCTGGAAGTTGAGTGCACACATTGACAACCGTTCTGTTAGATAGCTGCGTTTTGGATTTAGAAGCAGATATTTCCCTGGGCTTACTGCTGTTTCTTCCATATGCCGGTAATGGGCTGAAAACGCCTGTTTTGGGACTCTGCAGAGAAAGTGTTTGCAGACTGCTGAATCCACACACGGGTTTAACTCTGGAAGTTGAGTGCACACATTGACAACCGTTCTGTTAGATAGCTGCGTTTTGGATTTAGAAGCAGATATTTCCCTGGGCTTACTGCTGTTGCTTCCATATGCCGGTAATGGGCTGAAAACGCCTGTTTTGGGACTCTGCAGAGAAACTGTTTGCAGACTGCTGAATCCACACACGGGTTTAACTCTGGAAGTTGAGTGCACACATTGACAACCGTTCTGTTAGATAGCTGCGTTTTGGATTTAGAAGCAGATATTTCCCTGGGCTTACTGCTGTTGCTTCCATATGCCGGTAATGGGCTGAAAACGCCTGTTTTGGGACTCTGCAGAGAAAGTGTTTGCAGACTGCTGAATCCACACACGGGTTTAACTCTGGAAGTTGAGTGCACACATTGACAACCGTTCTGTTAGATAGCTGCGTTTTGGATTTAGAAGCAGATATTTCCCTGTGCTTACTGCTGTTTCTTCCATATGCCGGTAATGGGCTGAAAACGCCTGTTTGGGGACTCTGCAGAGAAAGTGTTTGCAGACTGCTGAATCCACACACGGGTTTAACTCTGGAAGTTGAGTGCACACATTGACAACCGTTCTGTTAGATAGCTGCGTTTTGGATTTAGAAGCAGATATTTCCCTGTGCTTACTGCTGTTTCTTCCATATGCCGGTAATGGGCTGAAAATGCCTGTTTGGGGACTCTGCAGAGAAAGTGTTTGCAGACTGCTGAATCCACACACGGGTTTAACTCTGGAAGTTGAGTGCACACATTGACAACCGTTCTGTTAGATAGCTGCGTTTTGGATTTAGAAGCAGATATTTCCCTGTGCTTACTGCTGTTTCTTCCATATGCCGGTAATGGAGTGAAAACGCCTGTTTTGGGACTCTGCAGAGAAAGTGTTTGCAGACTGCTGAATCCACACACGGGTTTAACTCTGGAAGTTGAGTGCACACATTGACAACCGTTCTGTTAGATAGCTGCGTTTTGGATTTAGAAGCAGATATTTCCGTGGGCTTACTGCTGTTTCTTCCATATGCCGGTAATGGGCTGAAAACGCCTGTTTTGGGACTCTGCAGAGAAAGTGTTTGCAGACTGCTGAATCCACACACGGGTTTAACTCTGGAAGTTGAGTGCACACATTGACAACCGTTCTGGTAGATAGCTGCGTTTTGGATTTAGAAGCAGATATTTCCCTGGGCTTACTGCTGTTGCTTCCATATGCCGGTAATGGGCTGAAAACGCCTGTTTTGGGACTCTGCAGAGAAAGTGTTTGCAGACTGCTGAATCCACACACGGGTTTAACTCTGGAAGTTGAGTGCACACATTGACAACCGTTCTGTTAGATAGCTGCGTTTTGGATTTAGAAGCAGATATTTCCCTGGGCTTACTGCTGTTTCTTCCATATGCCGGTAATGGGCTGAAAACGCCTGTTTTGGGACTCTGCAGAGAAAGTGTTTGCAGACTGCTGAATCCACACACGGGTTTAACTCTGGAAGTTGAGTGCACACATTGACAACCGTTCTGTTAGATAGCTGCGTTTTGGATTTAGAAGCAGATATTTCCCTGGGCTTACTGCTGTTGCTTCCATATGCCGGTAATGGGCTGAAAACGCCTGTTTTGGGACTCTGCAGAGAAAGTGTTTGCAGACTGCTGAATCCACACACGGGTTTAACTCTGGAAGTTGAGTGCACACATTGACAACCGTTCTGTTAGATAGCTGCGTTTTGGATTTAGAAGCAGATATTTCCCTGTGCTTACTGCTGTTTCTTCCATATGCCGGTAATGGGCTGAAAACGCCTGTTTGGGGACTCTGCAGAGAAAGTGTTTGCAGACTGCTGAATCCACACACGGGTTTAACTCTGGAAGTTGAGTGCACACATTGACAACCGTTCTGTTAGATAGCTGCGTTTTGGATTTAGAAGCAGATATTTCCCTGTGCTTACTGCTGTTTCTTCCATATGACGGTAATGGAGTGAAAACGCCTGTTTTGGGACTCTGCAGAGAAAGTGTTTGCAGACTGCTGAATCCACACACGGGTTTAACTCTGGAAGTTGAGTGCACACATTGACAACCGTTCTGTTAGATAGCTGCGTTTTGGATTTAGAAGCAGATATTTCCCTGGGCTTACTGCTGTTTCTTCCATATGCCGGTAATGGGCTGAAAACGCCTGTTTTGGGACTCTGCAGAGAAAGTGTTTGCAGACTGCTGAATCCACACACGGGTTTAACTCTGGAAGTTGAGTGCACACATTGACAACCGTTCTGTTAGATAGCTGCGTTTTGGATTTAGAAGCAGATATTTCCCTGTGCTTACTGCTGTTTCTTCCATATGCCGGTAATGGGCTGAAAACGCCTGTTTGGGGACTCTGCAGAGAAAGTGTTTGCAGACTGCTGAATCCACACACGGGTTTAACTCTGGAAGTTGAGTGCACACATTGACAACCGTTCTGTTAGATAGCTGCGTTTTGGATTTAGAAGCAGATATTTCCCTGTGCTTACTGCTGTTTCTTCCATATGCCGGTAATGGGCTGAAAACGCCTGTTTTGGGACTCTGCAGAGAAAGTGTTTGCAGACTGCTGAATCCACACACGGGTTTAACTCTGGAAGTTGAGTGCACACATTGACAACCGTTCTGTTAGATAGCTGCGTTTTGGATTTAGAAGCAGATATTTCCCTGGGCTTACTGCTGTTTCTTCCATATGCCGGTAATGGGCTGAAAACGCCTGTTTTGGGACTCTGCAGAGAAACTGTTTTCAGACTGCTGAATCCACACACGGGTTTAACTCTGGAAGTTGAGTGCACACATTGACAACCGTTCTGGTAGATAGCTGCGTTTTGGATTTAGAAGCAGATATTTCCCTGGGCTTACTGCTGTTTCTTCCATATGCCGGTAATGGGCTGAAAACGCCTGTTTTGGGACTCTGCAGAGAAAGTGTTTGCAGACTGCTGAATCCACACACGGGTTTAACTCTGGAAGTTGAGTGCACACATTGACAACCGTTCTGTTAGATAGCTGCGTTTTGGATTTAGAAGCAGATATTTCCCTGTGCTTACTGCTGTTTCTTCCATATGCCGGTAATGGGCTGAAAACGCCTGTTTTGGGACTCTGCAGAGAAAGTGTTTGCAGACTGCTGAATCCACACACGGGTTTAACTCTGGAAGTTGAGTGCACACATTGACAACCGTTCTGTTAGATAGCTGCGTTTTGGATTTAGAAGCAGATATTTCCCTGTGCTTACTGCTGTTTCTTCCATATGCCGGTAATGGGCTGAAAACGCCTGTTTTGGGACTCTGCAGAGAGAAAGTGTTTGCAGACTGCTGAATCCACACACGGGTTTAACTCTGGAAGTTGAGTGCACACATTGACAACCGTTCTGTTAGATAGCTGCGTTTTGGATTTAGAAGCAGATATTTCCCTGTGCTTACTGCTGTTTCTTCCATATGCCGGTAATGGGCTGAAAACGCCTGTTTTTGGACTCTGCAGAGAAAGTGTTTGCAGACTGCTGAATCCACACACGGGTTTAACTCTGGAAGTTGAGTGCACACATTGACAACCGTTCTGTTAGATAGCTGCGTTTTGGATTTAGAAGCAGATATTTCCCTGTGCTTACTGCTGTTTCTTCCATATGCCGGTAATGGGCTGAAAACGCCTGTTTTGGGACTCTGCAGAGAAAGTGTTTGCAGACTGCTGAATCCACACACGGGTTTAAACTCTGGAAGTTGAGTGCACACATTGACAACCGTTCTGTTAGATAGCTGCGTTTTGGATTTAGAAGCAGATATTTCCCTGGGCTTACTGCTGTTTCTTCCATATGCCGGTAATGGGCTGAAACGCCTGTTTTTGGGACTCTGCAGAGAAAGTGTTTGCAGACTGCTGAATCCACACACGGGTTTAACTCTGGAAGTTGAGTGCACACATTGACAACCGTTCTGTTAGATAGCTGCGTTTTGGATTTAGAAGCAGATATTTCCCTGTGCTTACTGCTGTTTCTTCCATATGCCGGTAATGGGCTGAAAACGCCTGTTTTGGGACTCTGCAGAGAAAGTGTTTGCAGACTGCTGAATCCACACACGGGTTTAACTCTGGAAGTTGAGTGCACACATTGACAACCGTTCTGTTAGATAGCTGCGTTTTGGATTTAGAAGCAGATAATTTCCCTGGGCTTACTGCTGTTTCTTCCATATGCCGGTAATGGGCTGAAAACGCCTGTTTGGGGACTCTGCAGAGAAAGTGTTTGCAGACTGCTGAATCCACACACGGGTTTAACTCTGGAAGTTGAGTGCACACATTGACAACCGTTCTGTTAGATAGCTGCGTTTTGGATTTAGAAGCAGATATTTCCCTGTGCTTACTGCTGTTTCTTCCATATGCCGGTAATGGGCTGAAAACGCCTGTTTGGGGACTCTGCAGAGAAAGTGTTTGCAGACTGCTGAATCCACACACGGGTTTAACTCTGGAAGTTGAGTGCACACATTGACAACCGTTCTGTTAGATAGCTGCGTTTTGGATTTAGAAGCAGATATTTCCCTGGGCTTACTGCTGTTGCTTCCATATGCCGGTAATGGGCTGAAAACGCCTGTTTGGGGACTCTGCAGAGAAAGTGTTTGGCAGACTGCTGAATCCACACACGGGTTTAACTCTGGAAGTTGAGTGCACACATTGACAACCGTTCTGTTAGATAGCTGCGTTTTGGATTTAGAAGCAGATATTTCCCTGTGCTTACTGCTGTTTCTTCCATATGCCGGTAATGGGCTGAAAACGCCTGTTTGGGGACTCTGCAGAGAAAGTGTTTGCAGACTGCTGAATCCACACACGGGTTTAACTCTGGAAGTTGAGTGCACACATTGACAACCGTTCTGTTAGATAGCTGCGTTTTGGATTTAGAAGCAGATATTTCCCTGTGCTTACTGCTGTTTCTTCCATATGCCGGTAATGGGCTGAAAACGCCTGTTTGGGGACTCTGCAGAGAAAGTGTTTGCAGACTGCTGAATCCACACACGGGTTTAACTCTGGAAGTTGAGTGGCACACATTGACAACCGTTCTGTTAGATAGCTGCGTTTTGGATTTAGAAGCAGATATTTCCCTGTGCTTACTGCTGTTTCTTCCATATGCCGGTAATGGAGTGAAAACGCCTGTTTTGGGACTCTGCAGAGAAAGTGTTTGCAGACTGCTGAATCCACACACGGGTTTAACTCTGGAAGTTGAGTGCACACATTGACAACCGTTCTGTTAGATAGCTGCGTTTTGGATTTAGAAGCAGATATTTCCCTGGGCTTACTGCTGTTTCTTCCATATGCCGGTAATGGGCTGAAAACGCCTGTTTTGGGACTCTGCAGAGAAAGTGTTTGCAGACTGCTGAATCCACACACGGGTTTAACTCTGGAAGTTGAGTGCACACATTGACAACCGTTCTGTTAGATAGCTGCGTTTTTGGATTTAGAAGCAGATATTTCCCTGGGCTTACTGCTGTTGCTTCCATATGCCGGTAATGGGCTGAAAACGCCTGTTTTGGGACTCTGCAGAGAAACTGTTTGCAGACTGCTGAATCCACACACGGGTTTAACTCTGGAAGTTGAGTGCACACATTGACAACCGTTCTGTTAGATAGCTGCGTTTTGGATTTAGAAGCAGATATTTCCCTGGGCTTACTGCTGTTGCTTCCATATGCCGGTAATGGGCTGAAAACGCCTGTTTTGGGACTCTGCAGAGAGAAAGTGTTTGCAGACTGCTGAATCCACACACGGGTTTAACTCTGGAAGTTGAGTGCACACATTGACAACCGTTCTGTTAGATAGCTGCGTTTTGGATTTAGAAGCAGATATTTCCCTGTGCTTACTGCTGTTTCTTCCATATGCCGGTAATGGGCTGAAAACGCCTGTTTGGGGACTCTGCAGAGTAAGTGTTTGCAGACTGCTGAATCCACACACGGGTTTAACTCTGGAAGTTGAGTGCACACATTGACAACCGTTCTGTTAGATAGCTGCGTTTTGGATTTAGAAGCAGATATTTCCCTGTGCTTACTGCTGTTTCTTCCATATGCCGGTAATGGGCTGAAAACGCCTGTTTGGGGACTCTGCAGAGAAAGTGTTTGCAGACTGCTGAATCCACACACGGGTTTAACTCTGGAAGTTGAGTGCACACATTGACAACCGTTCTGTTAGATAGCTGCGTTTTGGATTTAGAAGCAGATATTTCCCTGTGCTTACTGCTGTTTCTTCCATATGCCGGTAATGGAGTGAAAACGCCTGTTTTGGGACTCTGCAGAGAAAGTGTTTGCAGACTGCTGAATCCACACACGGGTTTAACTCTGGAAGTTGAGTGCACACATTGACAACCGTTCTGTTAGATAGCTGCGTTTTGGATTTAGAAGCAGATATTTCCCTGGGCTTACTGCTGTTTCTTCCATATGCCGGTAATGGGCTGAAAACGCCTGTTTTGGGACTCTGCAGAGAAAGTGTTTGCAGACTGCTGAATCCACACACGGGTTTAACTCTGGAAGTTGAGTGCACACATTGACAACCGTTCTGGTAGATAGCTGCGTTTTGGATTTAGAAGCAGATATTTCCCTGGGCTTACTGCTGTTGCTTCCATATGCCGGTAATGGGCTGAAAACGCCTGTTTTGGGACTCTGCAGAGAAAGTGTTTGCAGACTGCTGAATCCACACACGGGTTTAACTCTGGAAGTTGAGTGCACACATTGACAACCGTTCTGTTAGATAGCTGCGTTTTGGATTTAGAAGCAGATATTTCCCTGGGCTTACTGCTGTTTCTTCCATATGCCGGGTAATGGGCTGAAAACGCCTGTTTTGGGACTCTGCAGAGAAAGTGTTTGCAGACTGCTGAATCCACACACGGGTTTAACTCTGGAAGTTGAGTGCACACATTGACAACCGTTCTGTTAGATAGCTGCGTTTTGGATTTAGAAGCAGATATTTCCCTGGGCTTACTGCTGTTGCTTCCATATGCCGGTAATGGGCTGAAAACGCCTGTTTTGGGACTCTGCAGAGAAAGTGTTTGCAGACTGCTGAATCCACACACGGGTTTAACTCTGGAAGTTGAGTGCACACATTGACAACCGTTCTGTTAGATAGCTGCGTTTTGGATTTAGAAGCAGATATTTCCCTGTGCTTACTGCTGTTTCTTCCATATGCCGGTAATGGGCTGAAAACGCCTGTTTTGGGACTCTGCAGAGAAAGTGTTTGCAGACTGCTGAATCCACACACGGGTTTAACTCTGGAAGTTGAGTGCACACATTGACAACCGTTCTGTTAGATAGCTGCGTTTTGGATTTAGAAGCAGATATTTCCCTGGGCTTACTGCTGTTTCTTCCATATGCCGGTAATGGGCTGAAAACGCCTGTTTTGGGACTCTGCAGAGAAACTGTTTGCAGACTGCTGAATCCACACACGGGTTTAACTCTGGAAGTTGAGTGCACACATTGACAACCGTTCTGGTAGATAGCTGCGTTTTGGATTTAGAAGCAGATATTTCCCTGGGCTTACTGCTGTTTCTTCCATATGCCGGTAATGGGCTGAAAACGCCTGTTTTGGGACTCTGCAGAGAAAGTGTTTGCAGACTGCTGAATCCACACACGGGTTTAACTCTGGAAGTTGAGTGCACACATTGACAACCGTTCTGTTAGATAGCTGCGTTTTGGATTTAGAAGCAGATATTTCCCTGTGCTTACTGCTGTTTCTTCCATATGCCGGTAATGGGCTGAAAACGCCTGTTTGGGGACTCTGCAGAGAAAGTGTTTGCAGACTGCTGAATCCACACACGGGTTTAACTCTGGAAGTTGAGTGCACACATTGACAACCGTTCTGTTAGATAGCTGCGTTTTGGATTTAGAAGCAGATATTTCCCTGTGCTTACTGCTGTTTCTTCCATATGCCGGTAATGGGCTGAAAACGCCTGTTTTGGGACTCTGCAGAGAAAGTGTTTGCAGACTGCTGAATCCACACACGGGTTTAACTCTGGAAGTTGAGTGCACACATTGACAACCGTTCTGTTAGATAGCTGCGTTTTGGATTTAGAAGCAGATATTTCCCTGTGCTTACTGCTGTTTCTTCCATATGCCGGTAATGGGCTGAAAACGCCTGTTTTTGGACTCTGCAGAGAAAGTGTTTGCAGACTGCTGAATCCACACACGGGTTTAACTCTGGAAGTTGAGTGCACACATTGACAACCGTTCTGTTAGATAGCTGCGTTTTGGATTTAGAAGCAGATATTTCCCTGTGCTTACTGCTGTTTCTTCCATATGCCGGTAATGGGCTGAAAACGCCTGTTTTGGGACTCTGCAGAGAAAGTGTTTGCAGACTGCTGAATCCACACACGGGTTTAACTCTGGAAGTTGAGTGCACACATTGACAACCGTTCTGTTAGATAGCTGCGTTTTGGATTTAGAAGCAGATATTTCCCTGGGCTTACTGCTGTTTCTTCCATATGCCGGTAAAGGGCTGAAAACGCCTGTTTTGGGACTCTGCAGAGAAAGTGTTTGCAGACTGCTGAATCCACACACGGGTTTAACTCTGGAAGTTGAGTGCACACATTGACAACCGTTCTGTTAGATAGCTGCGTTTTGGATTTAGAAGCAGATATTTCCCTGTGCTTACTGCTGTTTCTTCCATATGCCGGTAATGGGCTGAAAACGCCTGTTTTGGGACTCTGCAGAGAAAGTGTTTGCAGACTGCAGAATCCACACAAGGGTTTAACTCTGGAAGTTGAGTGCACACATTGACAACCGTTCTGTTAGATAGCTGCGTTTTGGATTTAGAAGCAGATATTTCCCTGGGCTTACTGCTGTTTCTTCCATATGCCGGTAATGGGCTGAAAACGCCTGTTTGGGGACTCTGCAGAGAAAGTGTTTGCAGACTGCTGAATCCACACACGGGTTTAACTCTGGAAGTTGAGTGCACACATTGACAACCGTTCTGTTAGATAGCTGCGTTTTGGATTTAGAAGCAGATATTTCCCTGGGCTTACTGCTGTTTCTTCCATATGCCGGGTAATGGGCTGAAAACGCCTGTTTGGGGACTCTGCAGAGAAAGTGTTTGCAGACTGCTGAATCCACACACGGGTTTAACTCTGGAAGTTGAGTGCACACATTGACAACCGTTCTGTTAGATAGCTGCGTTTTGGATTTAGAAGCAGATATTTCCCTGGGCTTACTGCTGTTTCTTCCATATGCCGGTAATGGGCTGAAAACGCCTGTTTTGGGACTCTGCAGAGAAAGTGTTTGCAGACTGCTGAATCCACACACGGGTTTAACTCTGGAAGTTGAGTGCACACATTGACAACCGTTCTGGTAGATAGCTGCGTTTTGGATTTAGAAGCAGATATTTCCTTGGGCTTACTGCTGTTTCTTCCATATGCCGGTAATGGGCTGAAAACGCCTGTTTTGGGAATCTGCAGAGAAAGTGTTTGCAGACTGCTGAATCCGCACACGGGTTTAACTCTGGAAGTTGAGTGCACACATTGACAACCGTTCTGTTAGATAGCTGCGTTTTGGATTTAGAAGCAGATATTTCCCTGGGCTTACTGCTGTTTCTTCCATATGCCGGTAATGGGCTGAAAACGCCTGTTTTGGGACTCTGCAGAGAAACTGTTTGCAGACTGCTGAATCCACACACGGGTTTAACTCTGGAAGTTGAGTGCACACATTGACAACCGTTCTGTTAGATAGCTGCGTTTTGGATTTAGAAGCAGATATTTCCCTGTGCTTACTGCTGTTTCTTCCATATGCCGGTAATGGGCTGAAAACGCCTGTTTTGGGACTCTGCAGAGAAAGTGTTTGCAGACTGCTGAATCCACACACGGGTTTAACTCTGGAAGTTGAGTGCACACATTGACAACCGTTCTGTTAGATATGCTGCGTTTTGGATTTAGAAGCAGATATTTCCCTGTGCTTACTGCTGTTTCTTCCATATGCCGGTAATGGGCTGAAAACGCCTGTTTTGGGACTCTGCAGAGAAAGTGTTTGCCGACTGCTGAATCCACACACGGGTTTAACTCTGGAAGTTGAGTGCACACATTGACAACCGTTCTGTTAGATAGCTGCGTTTTGGATTTAGAAGCAGATATTTCCCTGTGCTTACTGCTGTTTCTTCCATATGCCGGTAATGGGCTGAAAACGCCTGTTTGGGGACTCTGCAGAGAAAGTGTTTGCAGACTGCTGAATCCACACACGGGTTTAACTCTGGAAGTTGAGTGCACACATTGACAACCGTTCTGTAAGATAGCTGCGTTTTGGATTTAGAAGCAGATATTTCCCTGTGCTTACTGCTGTTTCTTCCATATGCCGGTAATGGAGTGAAAACGCCTGTTTTGGGACTCTGCAGAGAATGTGTTTGCAGACTGCTGAATCCACACACGGGTTTAACTCTGGAAGTTGAGTGCACACATTGACAACCGTTCTGTTAGATAGCTGCGTTTTGGATTTAGAAGCAGATATTTCCCTGGGCTTACTGCTGTTTCTTCCATATGCCGGTAATGGGCTGAAAACGCCTGTTTTGGGACTCTGCAGAGAAAGTGTTTGCAGACTGCTGAATCCACACACGGGTTTAACTCTGGAAGTTGAGTGCACACATTGACAACCGTTCTGGTAGATAGCTGCGTTTTGGATTTAGAAGCAGATATTTCCCTGGGCTTACTGCTGTTTCTTCCATATGCCGGGTAATGGGCTGAAAACGCCTGTTTTGGGACTCTGCAGAGAAAGTGTTTGCAGACTGCTGAATCCACACACGGGTTTAACTCTGGAAGTTGAGTGCACACATTGACAACCGTTCTGTTAGATAGCTGCGTTTTGGATTTAGAAGCAGATATTTCCCTGGGCTTACTGCTGTTTCTTCCATATGCCGGTAATGGGCTGAAAACGCCTGTTTTGGGACTCTGCAGAGAAAGTGTTTGCAGACTGCTGAATCCACACACGGGTTTAACTCTGGAAGTTGAGTGCACACATTGACAACCGTTCTGTTAGATAGCTGCGTTTTGGATTTAGAAGCAGATATTTCCCTGGGCTTACTGCTGTTGCTTCCATATGCCGGTAATGGGCTGAAAACGCCTGTTTTGGGACTCTGCAGAGAAAGTGTTTGCAGACTGCTGAATCCACACACGGGTTTAACTCTGGAAGTTGAGTGCACACATTGACAACCGTTCTGTTAGATAGCTGCGTTTTGGATTTAGAAGCAGATATTTCCCTGTGCTTACTGCTGTTTCTTCCATATGCCGGTAATGGGCTGAAAACGCCTGTTTTGGGACTCTGCAGAGAAAGTGTTTGCAGAATGCTGAATCCACACACGGGTTTAACTCTGGAAGTTGAGTGCACACATTGACAACCGTTCTGTTAGATAGCTGCGTTTTGGATTTAGAAGCAGATATTTCCCTGGGCTTACTGCTGTTTCTTCCATATGCCGGTAATGGGCTGAAAACGCCTGTTTTGGGGACTCTGCAGAGAAAGTGTTTGCAGACTGCTGAATCCACACACGGGGTTTTAACTCTGGAAGTTGAGTGCACACATTGACAACCGTTCTGTTAGATAGCTGCGTTTTGGATTTAGAAGCAGATATTTCCCTGTGCTTACTGCTGTTTCTTCCATATGCCGGTAATGGAGTGAAAACGCCTGTTTTGGGACTCTGCAGAGAAAGTGTTTGCAGACTGCTGAATCCACACACGGGTTTAACTCTGGAAGTTGAGTGCACACATTGACAACCGTTCTGTTAGATAGCTGCGTTTTGGATTTAGAAGCAGATATTTCCCTGGGCTTACTGCTGTTGCTTCCATATGCCGGTAATGGGCTGAAAACGCCTGTTTTGGGACTCTGCAGAGAAACTGTTTTGCAGACTGCTGAATCCACACACGGGTTTTAACTCTGGAAGTTGAGTGCACACATTGACAACCGTTCTGTTAGATAGCTGCGTTTTGGATTTAGAAGCAGATATTTCCCTGGGCTTACTGCTGTTTCTTCCATATGCCGGGTAATGGGCTGAAAACGCCTGTTTTGGGACACTGCAGAGAAAGTGTTTGCAGACTGCTGAATCCACACACGGGTTTAACTCTGGAAGTTGAGTGCACACCTTGACAACCGTTTTGTTAGAATAGCTGCGTTTTGGATTTAGAAGCAGATATTTCCCTGTGCTTACTGCTGTTTCTTCCATATGCCGGTAATGGGCTGAAAACGCCTGTTTGGGGACTCTGCAGAGAAAGTGTTTGCAGACTGCTGAATCCACACACGGGTTTAACTCTGGAAGTTGAGTGCACACATTGACAACCGTTCTGTTAGATAGCTGCGTTTTGGATTTAGAAGCAGATATTTCCCTGTGCTTACTGCTGTTTCTTCCATATGCCTGGTAATGAGCTGAAAACGCCTGTTTGGGGACTCTGCAGAGAAAGTGTTTGCAGACTGCTGAATCCACACACGGGTTTTAACTCTGGAAGTTGAGTGCACACATTGACAACCGTTCTGTTAGATAGCTGCGTTTTGGATTTAGAAGCAGATATTTCTCTGTGCTTACTGCTGTTTCTTCCATATGCCGGTAATGGGCTGAAAACGCCTGTTTTGGGACTCTGCAGAGAAAGTGTTTGCAGACTGCTGAATCCACACACGGGTTTAACTCTGGAAGTTGAGTGCACACATTGACAACCGTTCTGGTAGATAGCTGCGTTTTGGATTTAGAAGCAGATATTTCCCTGGGCTTACTGCTGTTTCTTCCATATGCCGGTAATGGGCTGAAAACGCCTGTTTTGGGACTCTGCAGAGAATGTGTTTGCAGACTGCTGAATCCACACACGGGTTTAACTCTGGAAGTTGAGTGCACACATTGACAACCGTTCTGGTAGAGAGCTGCGTTTTGGATTTAGAAGCAGATATTTCCCTGGGCTTACTGCTGTTTCTTCCATATGCCGGTAATGGGCTGAAAACGCCTGTTTTGGGACTCTGCAGAGAACTGTGTTTGCAGACTGCTGAATCCACACACGGGTTTAACTCTGGAAGTTGAGTGCACACATTGACAACCGTTCTGTTAGATAGCTGCGTTTTGGATTTAGAAGCAGATATTTCCCTGTGCTTACTGCTGTTTCTTCCATATGCCGGTAATGGGCTGAAAACGCCTGTTTGGGGACTCTGCAGAGAAATGTTTGCAGACTGCTGAATCCACACACGGGTATAACTCTGGAAGTTGAGTGCACACATTGACAACCGTTCTGTTAGATAGCTGCGTTTTGGATTTAGAGCAGATATTTCCCTGTGCTTACTGCTGTTTCTTCCATATTCCGGTAATGGGCTGAAAACGCCTGTTTTGGGACTCTGCAGAGAAAGTGTTTGCAGACTGCTGAATCCACACACGGGTTTAACTCTGGAAGTTGAGTGCACACATTGACAACCGTTCTGTTAGATAGCTGCGGTTTTGGATTTAGAAGCAGATATTTCCCTGGGCTTACTGCTGTTTCTTCCATATGCCGGTAATGGGCTGAAACGCCTGTTTTGGGACTCTGCAGAGAAAGTGTTTGCAGACTGCTGAATCCACACACGGGTTTAACTCTGGAAGTTGAGTGCACACATTGACAACCGTTCTGGTAGATAGCTGCGTTTTGGATTTAGAAGCAGATATTTCCCTGGGCTTACTGCTGTTTCTTCCATATGCCGGTAATGGGCTGAAAACGCCTGTTTTGGGACTCTGCAGAGAAAGTGTTTGCAGACTGCTGAATCCACACACGGGTTTAACTCTGGAAGTTTGAGTGCACACATTGACAACCGTTCTGTTAGATAGCTGCGTTTTGGATTTAGAAGCAGATATTTCCCTGTGCTTACTGCTGTTTCTTCCATATGCCGGTAATGGGCTGAAAACGCCTGTTTGGGGACTCTGCAGAGAAAGTGTTTGCAGACTGCTGAATCCACACACGGGTTTAACTCTGGAAGTTGAGTGCACACATTGACAACCGTTCTGTTAGATAGCTGCGTTTTGGATTTAGAAGCAGATATTTCCCTGTGCTTACTGCTGTTTCTTCCATATGCCGGTAATGGGCTGAAAACGCCTGTTTTGGGACTCTGCAGAGAAAGTGTTTGCAGACTGCTGAATCCACACACGGGTTTAACTCTGGAAGTTGAGTGCACACATTGACAACCGTTCTGTTAGATAGCTGCGTTTTGGATTTAGAAGCAGATATTTCCCTGGGCTACTGCTGTTTCTTCCATATGCCGGTAATGGGCTGAAAACGCCTGTTTGGGGACTCTGCAGAGAAAGTGTTTGCAGACTGCTGAATCCACACACGGGTTTAACTCTGGAAGTTGAGTGCACACATTGACAACCGTACTGTTAGATAGCTGCGTTTTGGATTTAGAAGCAGATATTTCCCTGTGCTTACTGCTGTTGCTTCCATATGCCGGGTAATGGGCTGAAAACGCCTGTTTTGGGACTCTGCAGAGAAAGTGTTTGCAGACTGCTGAAATCCACACACGGGTTTAACTCTGGAAGTTGAGTGCACACATTGACAACCGTTCTGTTAGATAGCTGCGTTTTGGATTTAGAAGCAGATATTTCCCTGGGCTTACTGCTGTTTCTTCCATATGCCGGTAATGGGCTGAAAACGCCTGTTTTGGGACTCTGCAGAGAAAGTGTTTGCAGACTGCTGAATCCACACACGGGTTTAACTCTGGAAGTTGAGTGCACACATTGACAACCGTTCTGGTAGATAGCTGCGTTTTGGATTTAGAAGCAGATATTTCCCTGGGCTTACTGCTGTTTCTTCCATATGCCGGTAATGGGCTGAAAACGCCTGTTTTGGGACTCTGCAGAGAAAGTGTTTGCAGACTGCTGAATCCACACACGGGTTTAACTCTGGAAGTTGAGTGCACACATTGACAACCGTTCTGTTAGATAGCTGCGTTTTGGATTTAGAAGCAGATATTTCCCTGTGCTTACTGCTGTTTCTTCCATATGCCGGGTAATGGCTGAAAACGCCCTGTTTTGGGGACTCTGCAGAGAAAGTGTTTGCAGACTGCTGAATCCACACACGGGTTTAACTCTGGAAGTTGAGTGCACACATTGACAACCGTTCTGTTAGATAGCTGCGTTTTGGATTTAGAAGCAGATATTTCCCTGTGCTTACTGCTGTTTCTTCCATATGCCGGTAATGGGCTGAAAACGCCTGTTTTGGGACTCTGCAGAGAAAGTGTTTGCAGACTGCTGAATCCACACACGGGTTTAACTCTGGAAGTTGAGTGCACACATTGACAACCGTTCTGTTAGATAGCTGCGTTTTGGATTTAGAAGCAGATATTTCCCTGGGCTTACTGCTGTTTCTTCCATATGCCGGTAATGGGCTGAAAACGCCTGTTTGGGGACTCTGCAGAGAAAGTGTTTGCAGACTGCTGAATCCACACACGGGTTTAACTCTGGAAGTTGAGTGCACACATTGACAACCGTACTGTTAGATAGCTGCGTTTTTGGATTTAGAAGCAGATATTTCCCTGTGCTTACTGCTGTTGCTTCCATATGCCGGTAATGGAGAGAAAACGCCTGTTTTGGGACTCTGCAGAGAAAGTGGTTTGCAGACTGCCTGAATCCACAAAGGGTTTAACTCTGGAAGTTGAGTGCACACATTGACA
>NW_026989615.1:0-27606 GCF_030222135.1 Aotus nancymaae | reverse complement strand
GGGTTTAACTCTGGAAGTTGAGTGCACACATTGACAACCGTTCTGTTAGATAGCTGCGTTTTGGATTTAGAAGCAGATATTTCCCTGTGCTTACTGCTGTTTCTTCCATATGCCGGTAATGGGCTGAAAACGCCTGTTTTGGGACTCTGCAGAGAAAGTCTCTGCAGACTGCTGAATCCACACACGGGTTTAACTCTGGAAGTTGAGTGCACACATTGACAACCGTTCTGTTAGATAGCTGCGTTTTGGATTTAGAAGCAGATATTTCCCTGTGCTTACTGCTGTTTCTTCCCTATGCCGGTAATGGGCTGAAAACGCCTGTTTTGGGACTCTGCAGAGAAAGTCTCTGCAGACTGCTGAATCCACACACGGGTTTAACTCTGGAAGTTGAGTGCACACATTGACAACCGTTCTGTTAGATAGCTGCGTTTTGGATTTAGAAGCAGATATTTCCCTGTGCTTACTGCTGTTTCTTCCATATGCCGGTAATGGGCTGAAAATGCCTGTTTTGGGACTCTGCAGAGAAAGTCTCTGCAGACTGCTGAATCCACACACGGGTTTAACTCTGGAAGTTGAGTGCACACATTGACAACCGTTCTGTTAGATATCTGCGTTTTGGATTTAGAAGCAGATATTTCCCTGTGCTTACTGCTGTTTCTTCCATACGCCGGTAATGGGCTGAAAACGCCTGTTTTGGGACTCTGCAGAGAAAGTCTCTGCAGACTGCTGAATCCACACACGGGTTTAACTCTGGAAGTTGAGTGCACACATTGACAACCGTTCTGTTAGATAGCTGCGTTGTGGATTTAGAAGCAGATATTTCCCTGTGCTTACTGCTGTTTCTTCCATATGCCGGTAATGGACTGAAAACGCCTGTTTTGGGACTCTGCAGAGAAAGTCTCTGCAGACTGCTGAATCCACACACGGGTTTAACTCTGGAAGTTGAGTGCACACATTGACAACCGTTCTGTTAGATAGCTGCGTTTTGGATTTAGAAGCAGATATTTCCCTGTGCTTACTGCTGTTTCTTCCATATGCCGGTAATGGGCTGAAAACGCCTGTTTTGGGACTCTGCAGAGAAAGTCTCTGCAGACTGCTGAATCCACACACGGGTTTAACTCTGGAAGTTGAGTGCACACATTGACAACCGTTCTGTTAGATAGCTGCGTTTTGGATTTAGAAGCAGATATTTCCCTGTGCTTACTGCTGTTTCTTCCATATGCCGGTAATGGGCTGGAAAACGCCTGTTTTGGGACTCTGCAGAGAATGTCTCTGCAGACTGCTGAATCCACACACGGGTTTAACTCTGGAAGTTGAGTGCACACATTGACAACCGTTCTGTTAGATAGCTGCGTTTTGGATTTAGAAGCAGATATTTCCCTGTGCTTACTGCTGTTTCTTCCATATGCCGGTAATGGGCTGAAAACGCCTGTTTTGGGACTCTGCAGAGAAAGTGTTTGCAGACTGCTGAATCCACACACGGGTTTAACTCTGGAAGTTGAGTGCACATATTGACAACCGTTCTGCTAGATAGCTGCGTTTTGGATTTAGAAGCAGATATTTCCCTGTGCTTACTGCTGCTTCCTCCATATGCCGGTAATGGGCTGAAAACGCCTGTTTTGGGACTCTGCAGAGAAAGTGTTTGCAGACTGCTGAATCCACACACGGGTTTAACTCTGGAAGTTGAGTGCACACATTGACAACCGTTCTGTTAGATAGCTGCGTTTTGGAGTTAGAAGCAGATATTTCCCTGTGCTTACTGCTGTTTCTTCCATATGCCGGTAATGGGCTGAAAACGCCTATTTTGGGACTCCGCAGAGAAAGTCTCTGCAGACTGCTGAATCCACACACGGGTTTAACTCTGGAAGTTGAGTGCACACATTGACAACCGTTCTGTTAGATAGCTGCGTTTTGGATTTAGAAGCAGATATTTCCCTGTGCTTACTGCTGTTTCTTCCATATGCCGGTAATGGGCTGAAAACGCCTGTTTTGGGACTCTGCAGAGAAAGTCTCTGCAGACTGCTGAATCCACACACGGGTTTAACTCTGGAAGTTGAGTGCACACATTGACAACCGTTCTGTTAGATAGCTGCGTTTTGGATTTAGAAGCAGATATTTCCCTGTGCTTACTGCTGTTTCTTCCATATGCCGGTAATGGGCTGAAAACGCCTGTTTTGGGACTCTGCAGAGAAAGTCTCTGCAGACTGCCGAATCCACACACGGGTTTAACTCTGGAAGTTGAGTGCACACATTGACAACCGTTCTGTTAGATAGCTGCGTTTTGGATTTAGAAGCAGATATTTCCCTGTGCTTACTGCTGTTTCTTCCATATGCCGGTAATGGGCTGAAAACGCCTGTTTTGGGACTCTGCAGAGAAAGTCTCTGCAGACTGCTGAATCCACACACGGGTTTAACTCTGGAAGTTGAGTGCACACATTGACAACCGTTCTGTTAGATAGCTGCGTTTTGGATTTAGAAGCAGATATTTCCCTGTGCTTACTGCTGTTTCTTCCATATGCCGGTAATGGGCTGAAAACGCCTGTTTTGGGACTCTGCAGAGAAAGTCTCTGCAGACTGCTGAATCCACACACGGGTTTAACTCTGGAAGTTGAGTGCACACATTGACAACCGTTCTGTTAGATAGCTGCGTTTTGGATTTAGAAGCAGATATTTCCCTGTGCTTACTGCTGTTTCTTCCATATGCCGGTAATGGGCTGAAAACGCCTGTTTTGGGACTCTGCAGAGAAAGTCTCTGCAGACTGCTGAATCCACACACGGGTTTAACTCTGGAAGTTGAGTGCACACATTGACAACCGTTCTGTTAGATAGCTGCGTTTTGGATTTAGAAGCAGATATTTCCCTGTGCTTACTGCTGTTTCTTCCATATGCCGGTAATGGGCTGAAAACGCCTGTTTTGGGACTCTGCAGAGAAAGTCTCTGCAGACTGCTGAATCCACACACGGGTTTAACTCTGGAAGTTGAGTGCACACATTGACAACCGTTCTGTTAGATAGCTGCGTTTTGGATTTAGAAGCAGATATTTCCCTGTGCTTACTGCTGTTTCTTCCATATGCCGGTAATGGGCTGAAAACGCCTGTTTTGGGACTCTGCAGAGAAAGTCTCTGCAGACTGCTGAATCCACACACGGGTTTAACTCTGGAACTTGAGTGCACACATTGACAACCGTTCTGTTAGATAGCTGCGTTTTGGATTTAGAAGCAGATATTTCCCTGTGCTTACTGCTGTTTCTTCCATATGCCGGTAATGGGCTGAAAACGCCTGTTTTGGGACTCTGCAGAGAAAGTCTCTGCAGACTGCCGAATCCACACACGGGTTTAACTCTGGAAGTTGAGTGCACACATTGACAACCGTTCTGTTAGATAGCTGCGTTTTGGATTTAGAAGCAGATATTTCCCTGTGCTTACTGCTGTTTCTTCCATATGCCGGTAATGGGCTGAAAACGCCTGTTTTGGGACTCTGCAGAGAAAGTCTCTGCAGACTGCTGAATCCACACACGGGTTTAACTCTGGAACTTGAGTGCACACATTGACAACCGTTCTGTTAGATAGCTGCGTTTTGGATTTAGAAGCAGATATTTCCCTGTGCTTACTGCTGTTTCTTCCATATGCCGGTAATGGGCTGAAAACGCCTGTTTTGGGACTCTGCAGAGAAAGTCTCTGCAGACTGCCGAATCCACACACGGGTTTAACTCTGGAAGTTGAGTGCACACATTGACAACCGTTCTGTTAGATAGCTGCGTTTTGGATTTAGAAGCAGATATTTCCCTGTGCTTACTGCTGTTTCTTCCATATGCCGGTAATGGGCTGAAAACGCCTGTTTTGGGACTCTGCAGAGAAAGTCTCTGCAGACTGCTGAATCCACACACGGGTTTAACTCTGGAAGTTGAGTGCACACATTGACAACCGTTCTGTTAGATAGCTGCGTTTTGGATTTAGAAGCAGATATTTCCCTGTGCTTACTGCTGTTTCTTCCATATGCCGGTAATGGGCTGAAAACGCCTGTTTTGGGACTCTGCAGAGAAAGTCTCTGCAGACTGCTGAATCCACACACGGGTTTAACTCTGGAAGTTGAGTGCACACATTGACAACCGTTCTGTTAGATAGCTGCGTTTTGGATTTAGAAGCAGATATTTCCCTGTGCTTACTGCTGTTTCTTCCATATGCCGGTAATGGGCTGAAAACGCCTGTTTTGGGACTCTGCAGAGAAAGTCTCTGCAGACTACTGAATCCACACACGGGTTTAACTCTGGAAGTTGAGTGCACACATTGACAACCGTTCTGTTAGATAGCTGCGTTTTGGATTTAGAAGCAGATATTTCCCTGTGCTTACTGCTGTTTCTTCCATATGCCGGTAATGGGCTGAAAACGCCTGTTTTGGGACTCTGCAGAGAAAGTCTCTGCAGACTGCTGAATCCACACACGGGTTTAACTCTGGAAGTTGAGTGCACACATTGACAACCGTTCTGTTAGATAGCTGCGTTTTGGATTTAGAAGCAGATATTTCCCTGTGCTTACTGCTGTTTCTTCCATATGCCGGTAATGGGCTGAAAACGCCTGTTTTGGGACTCTGCAGAGAAAGTCTCTGCAGACTGCTGAATCCACACACGGGTTTAACTCTGGAAGTTGAGTGCACACATTGACAACCGTTCTGTTAGATAGCTGCGTTTTGGATTTAGAAGCAGATATTTCCCTGTGCTTACTGCTGTTTCTTCCATATGCCGGTAATGGGCTGAAAACGCCTGTTTTGGGACTCTGCAGAGAAAGTCTCTGCAGACTGCTGAATCCACACACGGGTTTAACTCTGGAACTTGAGTGCACACATTGACAACCGTTCTGTTAGATAGCTGCGTTTTGGATTTAGAAGCAGATATTTCCCTGTGCTTACTGCTGTTTCTTCCATATGCCGGTAATGGGCTGAAAACGCCTGTTTTGGGACTCTGCAGAGAAAGTCTCTGCAGACTGCCGAATCCACACACGGGTTTAACTCTGGAAGTTGAGTGCACACATTGACAACCGTTCTGTTAGATAGCTGCGTTTTGGATTTAGAAGCAGATATTTCCCTGTGCTTACTGCTGTTTCTTCCATATGCCGGTAATGGGCTGAAAACGCCTGTTTTGGGACTCTGCAGAGAAAGTCTCTGCAGACTGCTGAATCCACACACGGGTTTAACTCTGGAAGTTGAGTGCACACATTGACAACCGTTCTGTTAGATAGCTGCGTTTTGGATTTAGAAGCAGATATTTCCCTGTGCTTACTGCTGTTTCTTCCATATGCCGGTAATGGGCTGAAAACGCCTGTTTTGGGACTCTGCAGAGAAAGTCTCTGCAGACTGCTGAATCCACACACGGGTTTAACTCTGGAAGTTGAGTGCACACATTGACAACCGTTCTGTTAGATAGCTGCGTTTTGGATTTAGAAGCAGATATTTCCCTGTGCTTACTGCTGTTTCTTCCATATGCCGGTAATGGGCTGAAAACGCCTGTTTTGGGACTCTGCAGAGAAAGTCTCTGCAGACTACTGAATCCACACACGGGTTTAACTCTGGAAGTTGAGTGCACACATTGACAACCGTTCTGTTAGATAGCTGCGTTTTGGATTTAGAAGCAGATATTTCCCTGTGCTTACTGCTGTTTCTTCCATATGCTGGTAATGGGCTGAAAACGCCTGTTTTGGGACTCTGCAGAGAAAGTCTCTGCAGACTGCTGAATCCACACACGGGTTTAACTCTGGAAGTTGAGTGCACACATTGACAACCGTTCTGTTAGATAGCTGCGTTTTGGATTTAGAAGCAGATATTTCCCTGTGCTTACTGCTGTTTCTTCCATATGCCGGTAATGGGCTGAAAACGCCTGTTTTGGGACTCTGCAGAGAAAGTCTCTGCAGACTGCTGAATCCACACACGGGTTTAACTCTGGAAGTTGAGTGCACACATTGACAACCGTTCTGTTAGATAGCTGCGTTTTGGATTTAGAAGCAGATATTTCCCTGTGCTTACTGCTGTTTCTTCCATATGCCGGTAATGGGCTGAAAACGCGTGTTTTGGGACTCTGCAGAGAAAGTCTCTGCAGACTGCTGAATCCACACACGGGTTTAACTCTGGAAGTTGAGTGCACACATTGACAACCGTTCTGTTAGATAGCTGCGTTTTGGATTTAGAAGCAGATATTTCCCTGTGCTTACTGCTGTTTCTTCCATATGCCGGTAATGGGCTGAAAACGCCTGTTTTGGGACTCTGCAGAGAAAGTCTCTGCAGACTGCTGAATCCACACATGGGTTTAACTCTGGAAGTTGAGTGCACACATTGACAACCGTTCTGTTAGATAGCTGCGTTTTGGATTTAGAAGCAGATATTTCCCTGTGCTTACTGCTGTTTCTTCCATATGCCGGTAATGGGCTGAAAACGCCTGTTTTGGGACTCTGCAGAGAAAGTCTCTGCAGACTGCTGAATCCACACACGGGTTTAACTCTGGAAGTTGAGTGCACACATTGACAACCGTTCTGTTAGATAGCTGCGTTTTGGATTTAGAAGCAGATATTTCCCTGTGCTTACTGCTGTTTCTTCCATATGCCGGTAATGGGCTGAAAACGCCTGTTTTGGGACTCTGCAGAGAAAGTCTCTGCAGACTGCTGAATCCACACACGGGTTTAACTCTGGAAGTTGAGTGCACACATTGACAACCGTTCTGTTAGATAGCTGCGTTTTGGATTTAGAAGCAGATATTTCCCTGTGCTTACTGCTGTTTCTTCCATATGCCGGTAATGGGCTGAAAACGCCTGTTTTGGGACTCTGCAGAGAAAGTCTCTGCAGACTGCTGAATCCACACACGGGTTTAACTCTGGAAGTTGAGTGCACACATTGACAACCGTTCTGTTAGATAGCTGCGTTTTGGATTTAGAAGCAGATATTTCCCTGTGCTTACTGCTGTTTCTTCCATATGCCGGTAATGGGCTGAAAACGCCTGTTTTGGGACTCTGCAGAGAAAGTCTCTGCAGACTGCTGAATCCACACACGGGTTTAACTCTGGAACTTGAGTGCACACATTGACAACCGTTCTGTTAGATAGCTGCGTTTTGGATTTAGAAGCAGATATTTCCCTGTGCTTACTGCTGTTTCTTCCATATGCCGGTAATGGGCTGAAAACGCCTGTTTTGGGACTCTGCAGAGAAAGTCTCTGCAGACTGCCGAATCCACACACGGGTTTAACTCTGGAAGTTGAGTGCACACATTGACAACCGTTCTGTTAGATAGCTGCGTTTTGGATTTAGAAGCAGATATTTCCCTGTGCTTACTGCTGTTTCTTCCATATGCCGGTAATGGGCTGAAAACGCCTGTTTTGGGACTCTGCAGAGAAAGTCTCTGCAGACTGCTGAATCCACACACGGGTTTAACTCTGGAACTTGAGTGCACACATTGACAACCGTTCTGTTAGATAGCTGCGTTTTGGATTTAGAAGCAGATATTTCCCTGTGCTTACTGCTGTTTCTTCCATATGCCGGTAATGGGCTGAAAACGCCTGTTTTGGGACTCTGCAGAGAAAGTCTCTGCAGACTGCCGAATCCACACACGGGTTTAACTCTGGAAGTTGAGTGCACACATTGACAACCGTTCTGTTAGATAGCTGCGTTTTGGATTTAGAAGCAGATATTTCCCTGTGCTTACTGCTGTTTCTTCCATATGCCGGGTAATGGGCTGAAAACGCCTGTTTTGGGACTCTGCAGAGAAAGTCTCTGCAGACTGCCGAATCCACACACGGGTTTAACTCTGGAAGTTGAGTGCACACATTGACAACCGTTCTGTTAGATAGCTGCGTTTTGGATTTAGAAGCAGATATTTCCCTGTGCTTACTGCTGTTTCTTCCATATGCCGGTAATGGGCTGAAAACGCCTGTTTTGGGACTCTGCAGAGAAAGTCTCTGCAGACTGCCGAATCCACACACGGGTTTAACTCTGGAAGTTGAGTGCACACATTGACAACCGTTCTGTTAGATAGCTGCGTTTTGGATTTAGAAGCAGATATTTCCCTGTGCTTACTGCTGTTTCTTCCATATGCCGGTAATGGGCTGAAAACGCCTGTTTTGGGACTCTGCAGAGAAAGTCTCTGCAGACTACCGAATCCACACACGGGTTTAACTCTGGAAGTTGAGTGCACACATTGACAACCGTTCTGTTAGATAGCTGCGTTTTGGATTTAGAAGCAGATATTTCCCTGTGCTTACTGCTGTTTCTTCCATATGCCGGTAATGGGCTGAAAACGCCTGTTTTGGGACTCTGCAGAGAAAGTCTCTGCAGACTGCTGAATCCACACACGGGTTTAACTCTGGAAGTTGAGTGCACACATTGACAACCGTTCTGTTAGATAGCTGCGTTTTGGATTTAGAAGCAGATATTTCCCTGTGCTTACTGCTGTTTCTTCCATATGCCGGTAATGGGCTGAAAACGCCTGTTTTGGGACTCTGCAGAGAAAGTCTCTGCAGACTGCTGAATCCACACACGGGTTTAACTCTGGAAGTTGAGTGCACACATTGACAACCGTTCTGTTAGATAGCTGCGTTTTGGATTTAGAAGCAGATATTTCCCTGTGCTTACTGCTGTTTCTTCCATATGCCGGTAATGGGCTGAAAACGCCTGTTTTGGGACTCTGCAGAGAAAGTCTCTGCAGACTGCTGAATCCACACACGGGTTTAACTCTGGAACTTGAGTGCACACATTGACAACCGTTCTGTTAGATAGCTGCGTTTTGGATTTAGAAGCAGATATTTCCCTGTGCTTACTGCTGTTTCTTCCATATGCCGGTAATGGGCTGAAAACGCCTGTTTTGGGACTCTGCAGAGAAAGTCTCTGCAGACTGCCGAATCCACACACGGGTTTAACTCTGGAAGTTGAGTGCACACATTGACAACCGTTCTGTTAGATAGCTGCGTTTTGGATTTAGAAGCAGATATTTCCCTGTGCTTACTGCTGTTTCTTCCATATGCCGGTAATGGGCTGAAAACGCCTGTTTTGGGACTCTGCAGAGAAAGTCTCTGCAGACTGCTGAATCCACACACGGGTTTAACTCTGGAAGTTGAGTGCACACATTGACAACCGTTCTGTTAGATAGCTGCGTTTTGGATTTAGAAGCAGATATTTCCCTGTGCTTACTGCTGTTTCTTCCATATGCCGGTAATGGGCTGAAAACGCCTGTTTTGGGACTCTGCAGAGAAAGTCTCTGCAGACTGCTGAATCCACACACGGGTTTAACTCTGGAAGTTGAGTGCACACATTGACAACCGTTCTGTTAGATAGCTGCGTTTTGGATTTAGAAGCAGATATTTCCCTGTGCTTACTGCTGTTTCTTCCATATGCCGGTAATGGGCTGAAAACGCCTGTTTTGGGACTCTGCAGAGAAAGTCTCTGCAGACTACTGAATCCACACACGGGTTTAACTCTGGAAGTTGAGTGCACACATTGACAACCGTTCTGTTAGATAGCTGCGTTTTGGATTTAGAAGCAGATATTTCCCTGTGCTTACTGCTGTTTCTTCCATATGCTGGTAATGGGCTGAAAACGCCTGTTTTGGGACTCTGCAGAGAAAGTCTCTGCAGACTGCTGAATCCACACACGGGTTTAACTCTGGAAGTTGAGTGCACACATTGACAACCGTTCTGTTAGATAGCTGCGTTTTGGATTTAGAAGCAGATATTTCCCTGTGCTTACTGCTGTTTCTTCCATATGCCGGTAATGGGCTGAAAACGCCTGTTTTGGGACTCTGCAGAGAAAGTCTCTGCAGACTGCTGAATCCACACACGGGTTTAACTCTGGAAGTTGAGTGCACACATTGACAACCGTTCTGTTAGATAGCTGCGTTTTGGATTTAGAAGCAGATATTTCCCTGTGCTTACTGCTGTTTCTTCCATATGCCGGTAATGGGCTGAAAACGCGTGTTTTGGGACTCTGCAGAGAAAGTCTCTGCAGACTGCTGAATCCACACACGGGTTTAACTCTGGAAGTTGAGTGCACACATTGACAACCGTTCTGTTAGATAGCTGCGTTTTGGATTTAGAAGCAGATATTTCCCTGTGCTTACTGCTGTTTCTTCCATATGCCGGTAATGGGCTGAAAACGCCTGTTTTGGGACTCTGCAGAGAAAGTCTCTGCAGACTGCTGAATCCACACACGGGTTTAACTCTGGAAGTTGAGTGCACACATTGACAACCGTTCTGTTAGATAGCTGCGTTTTGGATTTAGAAGCAGATATTTCCCTGTGCTTACTGCTGTTTCTTCCATATGCCGGTAATGGGCTGAAAACGCCTGTTTTGGGACTCTGCAGAGAAAGTCTCTGCAGACTGCTGAATCCACACACGGGTTTAACTCTGGAAGTTGAGTGCACACATTGACAACCGTTCTGTTAGATAGCTGCGTTTTGGATTTAGAAGCAGATATTTCCCTGTGCTTACTGCTGTTTCTTCCATATGCCGGTAATGGGCTGAAAACGCCTGTTTTGGGACTCTGCAGAGAAAGTCTCTGCAGACTGCTGAATCCACACACGGGTTTAACTCTGGAAGTTGAGTGCACACATTGACAACCGTTCTGTTAGATAGCTGCGTTTTGGATTTAGAAGCAGATATTTCCCTGTGCTTACTGCTGTTTCTTCCATATGCCGGTAATGGGCTGAAAACGCCTGTTTTGGGACTCTGCAGAGAAAGTCTCTGCAGACTGCTGAATCCACACACGGGTTTAACTCTGGAAGTTGAGTGCACACATTGACAACCGTTCTGTTAGATAGCTGCGTTTTGGATTTAGAAGCAGATATTTCCCTGTGCTTACTGCTGTTTCTTCCATATGCCGGTAATGGGCTGAAAACGCCTGTTTTGGGACTCTGCAGAGAAAGTCTCTGCAGACTGCTGAATCCACACACGGGTTTAACTCTGGAAGTTGAGTGCACACATTGACAACCGTTCTGCTAGATAGCTGCGTTTTGGATTTAGAAGCAGATATTTCCCTGTGCTTACTGCTGCTTCTTCCATATGCCGGTAATGGGCTGAAAACGCCTGTTTTGGGACTCTGCAGAGAAAGTCTCTGCAGACTGCTGAATCCACACACGGGTTTAACTCTGGAAGTTGAGTGCACACATTGACAACCGTTCTGTTAGATAGCTGCGTTTTGGATTTAGAAGCAGATATTTCCCTGTGCTTACTGCTGTTTCTTCCATATGCCGGTAATGGGCTGAAAACGCCTGTTTTGGGACTCTGCAGAGAAAGTCTCTGCAGACTGCTGAATCCACACACGGGTTTAACTCTGGAAGTTGAGTGCACACATTGACAACCGTTCTGTTAGATAGCTGCGTTTTGGATTTAGAAGCAGATATTTCCCTGTGCTTACTGCTGTTTCTTCCATATGCCGGTAATGGGCTGAAAACGCCTGTTTTGGGACTCTGCAGAGAAAGTCTCTGCAGACTGCTGAATCCACACACGGGTTTAACTCTGGAAGTTGAGTGCACACATTGACAACCGTTCTGCTAGATAGCTGCGTTTTGGATTTAGAAGCAGATATTTCCCTGTGCTTACTGCTGCTTCTTCCATATGCCGGTAATGGGCTGAAAACGCCTGTTTTGGGACTCTGCAGAGAAAGTGTTTGCAGACTGCTGAATCCACACACGGGTTTAACTCTGGAAGTTGAGTGCACACATTGACAACCGTTCTGTTAGATAGCTGCGTTTTGGATTTAGAAGCAGATATTTCCCTGTGCTTACTGCTGTTTCTTCCATATGCCGGTAATGGGCTGAAAACGCCTGTTTTGGGACTCTGCAGAGAAAGTCTCTGCAGACTGCTGAATCCACACACGGGTTTAACTCTGGAAGTTGAGTGCACACATTGACAACCGTTCTGTTAGATAGCTGCGTTTTGGATTTAGAAGCAGATATTTCCCTGTGCTTACTGCTGTTTCTTCCATATGCCGGTAATGGGCTGAAAACGCCTGTTTTGGGACTCTGCAGAGAAAGTCTCTGCAGACTGCTGAATCCACACACGGGTTTAACTCTGGAAGTTGAGTGCACACATTGACAACCGTTCTGTTAGATAGCTGCGTTTTGGATTTAGAAGCAGATATTTCCCTGTGCTTACTGCTGTTTCTTCCATATGCCGGTAACGGGCTGAAAACGCCTGTTTTGGGACTCTGCAGAGAAAGTCTCTGCAGACTGCTGAATCCACACACGGGTTTAACTCTGGAAGTTGAGTGCACACATTGACAACCGTTCTGTTAGATAGCTGCGTTTTGGATTTAGAAGCAGATATTTCCCTGTGCTTACTGCTGTTTCTTCCATATGCCGGTAATGGGCTGAAAACGCCTGTTTTGGGACTCTGCAGAGAAAGTCTCTGCAGACTGCTGAATCCACACACGGGTTTAACTCTGGAAGTTGAGTGCACACATTGACAACCGTTCTGTTAGATAGCTGCGTTTTGGATTTAGAAGCAGATATTTCCCTGTGCTTACTGCTGTTTCTTCCATATGCCGGTAATGGGCTGAAAACGCCTGTTTTGGGACTCTGCAGAGAAAGTCTCTGCAGACTGCTGAATCCACACACGGGTTTAACTCTGGAAGTTGAGTGCACACATTGACAACCGTTCTGTTAGATAGCTGCGTTTTGGATTTAGAAGCAGATATTTCCCTGTGCTTACTGCTGTTTCTTCCATATGCCGGTAATGGGCTGAAAACGCCTGTTTTGGGACTCTGCAGAGAAAGTCTCTGCAGACTGCTGAATCCACACACGGGTTTAACTCTGGAAGTTGAGTGCACACATTGACAACCGTTCTGTTAGATAGCTGCGTTTTGGATTTAGAAGCAGATATTTCCCTGTGCTTACTGCTGTTTTCTTCCATATGCCGGTAATGGGCTGAAAACGCCTGTTTTGGGACTCTGCAGAGAAAGTCTCTGCAGACTGCTGAATCCACACACGGGTTTAACTCTGGAAGTTGAGTGCACACATTGACAACCGTTCTGTTAGATAGCTGCGTTTTGGATTTAGAAGCAGATATTTCCCTGTGCTTACTGCTGTTTCTTCCATATGCCGGTAATGGGCTGAAAACGCCTGTTTTGGGACTCTGCAGAGAAAGTCTCTGCGACTGCTGAATCCACACACGGGTTTAACTCTGGAAGTTGAGTGCACACATTGACAACCGTTCTGTTAGATAGCTGCGTTTTGGATTTAGAAGCAGATATTTCCCTGTGCTTACTGCTGTTTCTTCCATATGCCGGTAATGGGCTGAAAACGCCTGTTTTGGGACTCTGCAGAGAAAGTGTTTGCAGACTGCTGAATCCACACACGGGTTTAACTCTGGAAGTTGAGTGCACACATTGACAACCGTTCTGCTAGATAGCTGCGTTTTGGATTTAGAAGCAGATATTTCCCTGTGCTTACTGCTGCTTCTTCCATATGCCGGTAATGGGCTGAAAACGCCTGTTTTGGGACTCTGCAGAGAAAGTGTTTGCAGACTGCTGAATCCACACACGGGTTTAACTCTGGAAGTTGAGTGCACACATTGACAACCGTTCTGTTAGATAGCTGCGTTTTGGATTTAGAAGCAGATATTTCCCTGTGCTTACTGCTGTTTCTTCCATATGCCGGTAATGGGCTGAAAACGCCTGTTTTGGGACTCTGCAGAGAAAGTCTCTGCAGACTGCTGAATCCACACACGGGTTTAACTCTGGAAGTTGAGTGCACACATTGACAACCGTTCTGTTAGATAGCTGCGTTTTGGATTTAGAAGCAGATATTTCCCTGTGCTTACTGCTGTTTCTTCCATATGCCGGTAATGGGCTGAAAACGCCTGTTTTGGGACTCTGCAGAGAAAGTCTCTGCAGACTGCCGAATCCACACACGGGTTTAACTCTGGAAGTTGAGTGCACACATTGACAACCGTTCTGTTAGATAGCTGCGTTTTGGATTTAGAAGCAGATATTTCCCTGTGCTTACTGCTGTTTCTTCCATATGCCGGTAATGGGCTGAAAACGCCTGTTTTGGGACTCTGCAGAGAAAGTCTCTGCAGACTGCTGAATCCACACATGGGTTTAACTCTGGAAGTTGAGTGCACACATTGACAACCGTTCTGTTAGATAGCTGCGTTTTGGATTTAGAAGCAGATATTTCCCTGTGCTTACTGCTGTTTCTTCCATATGCCGGTAATGGGCTGAAAACGCCTGTTTTGGGACTCTGCAGAGAAAGTCTCTGCAGACTGCTGAATCCACACACGGGTTTAACTCTGGAAGTTGAGTGCACACATTGACAACCGTTCTGTTAGATAGCTGCGTTTTGGATTTAGAAGCAGATATTTCCCTGTGCTTACTGCTGTTTCTTCCATATGCCGGTAATGGGCTGAAAACGCCTGTTTTGGGACTCTGCAGAGAAAGTCTCTGCAGACTGCTGAATCCACACACGGGTTTAACTCTGGAAGTTGAGTGCACACATTGACAACCGTTCTGTTAGATAGCTGCGTTTTGGATTTAGAAGCAGATATTTCCCTGTGCTTACTGCTGTTTCTTCCATATGCCGGTAATGGGCTGAAAACGCCTGTTTTGGGACTCTGCAGAGAAAGTCTCTGCAGACTGCTGAATCCACACACGGGTTTAACTCTGGAAGTTGAGTGCACACATTGACAACCGTTCTGTTAGATAGCTGCGTTTTGGATTTAGAAGCAGATATTTCCCTGTGCTTACTGCTGTTTCTTCCATATGCCGGTAATGGGCTGAAAACGCCTGTTTTGGGACTCTGCAGAGAAAGTCTCTGCAGACTGCTGAATCCACACACGGGTTTAACTCTGGAAGTTGAGTGCACACATTGACAACCGTTCTGTTAGATAGCTGCGTTTTGGATTTAGAAGCAGATATTTCCCTGTGCTTACTGCTGTTTCTTCCATATGCCGGTAATGGGCTGAAAACGCCTGTTTTGGGACTCTGCAGAGAAAGTCTCTGCAGACTGCTGAATCCACACACGGGTTTAACTCTGGAAGTTGAGTGCACACATTGACAACCGTTCTGTTAGATAGCTGCGTTTTGGATTTAGAAGCAGATATTTCCCTGTGCTTACTGCTGTTTCTTCCATATGCCGGTAATGGGCTGAAAACGCCTGTTTTGGGACTCTGCAGAGAAAGTCTCTGCAGACTGCTGAATCCACACACGGGTTTAACTCTGGAAGTTGAGTGCACACATTGACAACCGTTCTGCTAGATAGCTGCGTTTTGGATTTAGAAGCAGATATTTCCCTGTGCTTACTGCTGCTTCTTCCATATGCCGGTAATGGGCTGAAAACGCCTGTTTTGGGACTCTGCAGAGAAAGTGTTTGCAGACTGCTGAATCCACACACGGGTTTAACTCTGGAAGTTGAGTGCACACATTGACAACCGTTCTGTTAGATAGCTGCGTTTTGGATTTAGAAGCAGATATTTCCCTGTGCTTACTGCTGTTTCTTCCATATGCCGGTAATGGGCTGAAAACGCCTGTTTTGGGACTCTGCAGAGAAAGTCTCTGCAGACTGCTGAATCCACACACGGGTTTAACTCTGGAAGTTGAGTGCACACATTGACAACCGTTCTGTTAGATAGCTGCGTTTTGGATTTAGAAGCAGATATTTCCCTGTGCTTACTGCTGTTTCTTCCATATGCCGGTAATGGGCTGAAAACGCCTGTTTTGGGACTCTGCAGAGAAAGTCTCTGCAGACTGCTGAATCCACACACGGGTTTAACTCTGGAAGTTGAGTGCACACATTGACAACCGTTCTGTTAGATAGCTGCGTTTTGGATTTAGAAGCAGATATTTCCCTGTGCTTACTGCTGTTTCTTCCATATGCCGGTAATGGGCTGAAAACGCCTGTTTTGGGACTCTGCAGAGAAAGTGTTTGCAGACTGCTGAATCCACACACGGGATTAACTCTGGAAGTTGAGTGCACACATTGACAACCGTTCTGTTAGATAGCTGCGTTTTGGATTTAGAAGCAGATATTTCCCTGTGCTTACTGCTGTTTCTTCCATATGCCGGTAATGGGCTGAAAACGCCTGTTTTGGGACTCTGCAGAGAAAGTCTCTGCAGACTGCTGAATCCACACACGGGTTTAACTCTGGAAGTTGAGTGCACACATTGACAACCGTTCTGTTAGATAGCTGTGTTTTGGATTTAGAAGCAGATATTTCCCTGTGCTTACTGCTGTTTCTTCCATATGCCGGTAATGGACTGAAAACGCCTGTTTTGGGACTCTGCAGAGAAAGTCTCTGCAGACTGCTGAATCCACACACGGGTTTAACTCTGGAAGTTGAGTGCACACATTGACAACCGTTCTGTTAGATAGCTGCGTTTTGGATTTAGAAGCAGATATTTCCCTGTGCTTACTGCTGTTTCTTCCATATGCCGGTAATGGGCTGAAAACGCCTGTTTTGGGACTCTGCAGAGAAAGTCTCTGCAGACTGCTGAATCCACACATGGGTTTAACTCTGGAAGTTCAGTGCACACATTGACAACCGTTCTGTTAGATAGCTGCGTTTTGGATTTAGAAGCAGATATTTCCCTGTGCTTACTGCTGTTTCTTCCATATGCCGGTAATGGGCTGAAAACGCCTGTTTTGGGACTCTGCAGAGAAAGTCTCTGCAGACTGCTGAATCCACACACGGGTTTAACTCTGGAAGTTGAGTGCACACATTGACAACCGTTCTGTTAGATAGCTGCGTTTTGGATTTAGAAGCAGATATTTCCCTGTGCTTACTGCTGTTTCTTCCATATGCCGGTAATGGGCTGAAAACGCCTGTTTTGGGACTCTGCAGAGAAAGTCTCTGCAGACTGCTGAATCCACACACGGGTTTAACTCTGGAAGTTGAGTGCACAGATTGACAACCGTTCTGTTAGATAGCTGCGTTTTGGATTTAGAATCAGATATTTCCCTGTGCTTACTGCTGTTTCTTCCATATGCCAGTAATGGGCTGAAAACGCCTGTTTTGGGACTCTGCAGAGAAAGTCTCTGCAGTCTGCTGAATCCACACACGGGTTTAACTCTGGAAGTTGAGTGCACACATTGACAACCGTTCTGTTAGATAGCTGCGTTTTGGATTTAGAAGCAGATATTTCCCTGTGCTTACTGCTGTTTCTTCCATATGCCGGTAATGGGCTGAAAACGCCTGTTTTTGGGACTCTGCAGAGAAAGTCTCTGCAGACTGCTGAATCCACACACGGGTTTAACTCTGGAAGTTGAGTGCACACATTGACAACCGTTCTGTTAGATAGCTGCGTTTTGGATTTAGAAGCAGATATTTCCCTGTGCTTACTGCTGTTTCTTCCATATGCCGGTAATGGGCTGAAAACGCCTGTTTTGGGACTCTGCAGAGAAAGTCTCTGCAGACTGCTGAATCCACACACGGGTTTAACTCTGGAAGTTGAGTGCACACATTGACAACCGTTCTGTTAGATAGCTGCGTTTTGGATTTAGAAGCAGATATTTCCCTGTGCTTACTGCTGTTTCTTCCATATGCCGGTAATGGGCTGAAAACGCCTGTTTTGGGACTCTGCAGAGAAAGTCTCTGCAGACTGCTGAATCCACACACGGGTTTAACTCTGGAAGTTGAGTGCACACATTGACAACCGTTCTGTTAGATAGCTGCGTTTTGGATTTAGAAGCAGATATTTCCCTGTGCTTACTGCTGTTTCTTCCATATGCCGGTAATGGGCTGAAAACGCCTGTTTTGGGACTCTGCAGAGAAAGTGTTTGCAGACTGCTGAATCCACACGCGGGTTTAACTCTGGAAGTTGAGTGCACACATTGACAACCGTTCTGTTAGACAGCTGCGTTTTGGATTTAGAAGCAGATATTTCCCTGTGCTTACTGCTGTTTCTTCCATATGCCGGTAATGGGCTGAAAACGCCTGTTTTGGGACTCTGCAGAGAAAGTCTCTGCAGACTGCTGAATCCACACACGGGTTTAACTCTGGAAGTTGAGTGCACACATTGACAACCGTTCTGTTAGATAGCTGCGTTTTGGATTTAGAAGCAGATATTTCCCTGTGCTTACTGCTGTTTCTTCCATATGCCGGTAATGGGCTGAAAACGCCTGTTTTGGGACTCTGCAGAGAAAGTCTCTGCAGACTGCTGAATCCACACACGGGTTTAACTCTGGAAGTTGAGTGCACACATTGACAACCGTTCTGTTAGATAGCTGCGTTTTGGATTTAGAAGCAGATATTTCCCTGTGCTTACTGCTGTTTCTTCCATATGCCGGTAATGGGCTGAAAACGCCTGTTTTGGGACTCTGCAGAGAAAGTGTGTGCAGACTGCTGATTCCACACACGGGTTTAACTCTGGAAGTTGAGTGCACACATTGACAACCGTTCTGTTAGATAGCTGCGTTTTGGATTTAGAAGCAGATATTTCCCTGTGCTTACTGCTGTTTCTTCCATATGCCGGTAATGGGCTGAAAACGCCTGTTTTGGGACTCTGCAGAGAAAGTCTCTGCAGACTTCTGAATCCACACACGGGTTTAACTCTGGAAGTTGAGTGCACACATTGACAACCGTTCTGTTAGATAGCTGCGTTTTGGATTTAGAAGCAGATATTTCCCTGTGCTTACTGCTGTTTCTTCCATATGCCGGTAATGGGCTGAAAACGCCTGTTTTGGGACTCTGCAGAGAAAGTCTCTGCAGACTGCTGAATCCACACACGGGTTTAACTCTGGAAGTTGAGTGCACACATTGACAACCGCTCTGTTAGATAGCTGCGTTTTGGATTTAGAAGCAGATATTTCCCTGTGCTTACTGCTGTTTCTTCCATATGCCGGTAATGGGCTGAAAACGCCTGTTTTGGGATTCCGCAGAGAAAGTCTCTGCAGACTTCTGAATCCACACACGGGTTTAACTCTGGAAGTTGAGTGCACACATTGACAACCGTTCTGTTAGATAGCTGCGTTTTGGATTTAGAAGCAGATATTTCCCTGTGCTTACTGCTGTTTCTTCCATATGCCGGTAATGGGCTGAAAACGCCTGTTTTGGGACTCTGCAGAGAAAGTCTCTGCAGACTGCTGAATCCACACACGGGTTTAACTCTGGAAGTTGAGTGCACACATTGACAACCGCTCTGTTAGATAGCTGCGTTTTGGATTTAGAAGCAGATATTTCCCTGTGCTTACTGCTGTTTCTTCCATATGCCGGTAATGGGCTGAAAACGCCTGTTTTGGGACTCTGCAGAGAAAGTCTCTGCAGACTGCTGAATCCACACACGGGTTTAACTCTGGAAGTTGAGTGCACACATTGACAACCGTTCTGTTAGATAGCTGCGTTTTGGATTTAGAAGCAGATATTTCCCTGTGCTTACTGCTGTTTCTTCCATATGCCGGTAATGGGCTGAAAACGCCTGTTTTGGGACTCTGCAGAGAAAGTGTTTGCAGACTGCTGAATCCACACACGGGTTTAACTCTGGAAGTTGAGTGCACACATTGACAACCGTTCTGCTAGATAGCTGCGTTTTGGATTTAGAAGCAGATATTTCCCTGTGCTTACTGCTGCTTCTTCCATATGCCGGTAATGGGCTGAAAACGCCTGTTTTGGGACTCTGCAGAGAAAGTGTTTGCAGACTGCTGAATCCACACACGGGTTTAACTCTGGAAGTTGAGTGCACACATTGACAACCGTTCTGTTAGATAGCTGCGTTTTGGATTTAGAAGCAGATATTTCCCTGTGCTTACTGCTGTTTCTTCCATATGCCGGTAATGGGCTGAAAACGCCTGTTTTGGGACTCTGCAGAGAAAGTCTCTGCAGACTGCTGAATCCACACACGGGTTTAACTCTGGAAGTTGAGTGCACACATTGACAACCGTTCTGTTAGATAGCTGCGTTTTGGATTTAGAAGCAGATATTTCCCTGTGCTTACTGCTGTTTCTTCCATATGCCGGTAATGGGCTGAAAACGCCTGTTTTGGGACTCTGCAGAGAAAGTCTCTGCAGACTGCTGAATCCACACACGGGTTTAACTCTGGAAGTTGAGTGCACACATTGACAACCGTTCTGTTAGATAGCTGCGTTTTGGATTTAGAAGCAGATATTTCCCTGTGCTTACTGCTGTTTCTTCCATATGCCGGTAATGGGCTGAAAACGCCTGTTTTGGGACTCTGCAGAGAAAGTCTCTGCAGACTGCTGAATCCACACATGGGTTTAACTCTGGAAGTTGAGTGCACACATTGACAACCGTTCTGTTAGATAGCTGCGTTTTGGATTTAGAAGCAGATATTTCCCTGTGCTTACTGCTGTTTCTTCCATATGCCGGTAATGGGCTGAAAACGCCTGTTTTGGGACTCTGCAGAGAAAGTCTCTGCAGACTGCTGAATCCACACACGGGTTTAACTCTGGAAGTTGAGTGCACACATTGACAACCGTTCTGTTAGATAGCTGCGTTTTGGATTTAGAAGCAGATATTTCCCTGTGCTTACTGCTGTTTCTTCCACATGCCGGTAATGGGCTGAAAACGCCTGTTTTGGGACTCTGCAGAGAAAGTCTCTGCAGACTGCTGAATCCACACACGGGTTTAACTCTGGAAGTTGAGTGCACACATTGACAACCGTTCTGTTAGATAGCTGCGTTTTGGATTTAGAAGCAGATATTTCCCTGTGCTTACTGCTGTTTCTTCCATATGCCGGTAATGGGCTGAAAACGCCTGTTTTGGGACTCTGCAGAGAAAGTCTCTGCAGACTGCTGAATCCACACACGGGTTTAACTCTGGAAGTTGAGTGCACACATTGACAACCGTTCTGTTAGATAGCTGTGTTTTGGATTTAGAAGCAGATATTTCCCTGTGCTTACTGCTGTTTCTTCCATATGCCGGTAATGGGCTGAAAACGCCTGTTTTGGGACTCTGCAGAGAAAGTGTTTGCAGACTGCTGAATCCACACACGGGTTTAACTCTGGAAGTTGAGTGCACACATTGACAACCGTTCTGTTAGATAGCTGCGTTTTGGATTTAGAAGCAGATATTTCCCTGTGCTTACTGCTGTTTCTTCCATATGCCGGTAATGGGCTGAAAACGCCTGTTTTGGGACTCTGCAGAGAAAGTGTTTGCAGACTGCTGAATCCACACACGGGTTTAACTCTGGAAGTTGAGTGCACACATTGACAACCGTTCTGCTAGATAGCTGCGTTTTGGATTTAGAAGCAGATATTTCCCTGTGCTTACTGCTGCTTCTTCCATATGCCGGTAATGGGCTGAAAACGCCTGTTTTGGGACTCTGCAGAGAAAGTGTTTGCGGACTGCTGAATCCACACACGGGTTTAACTCTGGAAGTTGAGTGCACACATTGACAACCGTTCTGTTAGATAGCTGCGTTTTGGATTTAGAAGCAGATATTTCCCTGTGCTTACTGCTGTTTCTTCCATATGCCGGTAATGGGCTGAAAACGCCTGTTTTGGGACTCTGCAGAGAAAGTCTCTGCAGACTTCTGAATCCACACACGGGTTTAACTCTGGAAGTTGAGTGCACACATTGACAACCGTTCTGTTAGATAGCTGCGTTTTGGATTTAGAAGCAGATATTTCCCTGTGCTTACTGCTGTTTCTTCCATATGCCGGTAATGGGCTGAAAACGCCTGTTTTGGGACTCTGCAGAGAAAGTCTCTGCAGACTGCTGAATCCACACACGGGTTTAACTCTGGAAGTTGAGTGCACACATTGACAACCGTTCTGTTAGATAGCTGCGTTTTGGATTTAGAAGCAGATATTTCCCTGTGCTTACTGCTGTTTCTTCCATATGCCGGTAATGGGCCGAAAACGCCTGTTTTGGGACTCTGCAGAGAAAGTCTCTGCAGACTGCTGAATCCACACACGGGTTTAACTCTGGAAGTTGAGTGCACACATTGACAACCGTTCTGTTAGATAGCTGCGTTTTGGATTTAGAAGCAGATATTTCCCTGTGCTTACTGCTGTTTCTTCCATATGCCGGTAATGGGCTGAAAACGCCTGTTTTGGGACTCTGCAGAGAAAGTCTCTGCAGACTGCTGAATCCACACACGGGTTTAACTCTGGAAGTTGAGTGCACACATTGACAACCGTTCTGTTAGATAGCTGCGTTTTGGATTTAGAAGCAGATATTTCCCTGTGCTTACTGCTGTTTCTTCCATATGCCGGTAATGGGCTGAAAACGCCTGTTTTGGGACTCTGCAGAGAAAGTCTCTGCAGACTGCTGAATCCACACACGGGTTTAACTCTGGAAGTTGAGTGCACACATTGACAACCGTTCTGTTAGATAGCTGCGTTTTGGATTTAGAAGCAGATATTTCCCTGTGCTTACTGCTGTTTCTTCCATATGCCGGTAATGGGCTGAAAACGCCTGTTTTGGGACTCTGCAGAGAAAGTCTCTGCAGACTGCCGAATCCACACACGGGTTTAACTCTGGAAGTTGAGTGCACACATTGACAACCGTTCTGTTAGATAGCTGCGTTTTGGATTTAGAAGCAGATATTTCCCTGTGCTTACTGCTGTTTCTTCCATATGCCGGTAATGGGCTGAAAACGCCTGTTTTGGGACTCTGCAGAGAAAGTGTTTGCAGACTGCTGAATCCACACACGGGTTTAACTCTGGAAGTTGAGTGCACACATTGACAACCGTTCTGCTAGATAGCTGCGTTTTGGATTTAGAAGCAGATATTTCCCTGTGCTTACTGCTGTTTCTTCCATATGCCGGTAATGGGCTGAAAACGCCTGTTTTGGGACTCTGCAGAGAAAGTCTCTGCAGACTGCTGAATCCAAACACGGGTTTAACTCTGGAAGTTGAGTGCACACATTGACAACCGTTCTGTTAGATAGCTGCGTTTTGGATTTAGAAGCAGATATTTCCCTGTGCTTACTGCTGTTTCTTCCCTATGCCGGTAATGGACTGAAAACGCCTGTTTTGGGACTCTGCAGAGAAAGTCTCTGCAGACTGCTGAATCCACACACGGGTTTAACTCTGGAAGTTGAGTGCACACATTGACAACCGTTCTGTTAGATAGCTGCGTTTTGGATTTAGAAGCAGATATTTCCCTGTGCTTACTGCTGTTTCTTCCATATGCCGGTAATGGGCTGAAAACGCCTGTTTTGGGACTCTGCAGAGAAAGTCTCTGCAGACTGCTGAATCCACACACGGGTTTAACTCTGGAAGTTGAGTGCACACATTGACAACCGTTCTGTTAGATAGCTGCGTTTTGGATTTAGAAGCAGATATTTCCCTGTGCTTACTGCTGTTTCTTCCATATGCCGGTAATGGGCTGAAAACGCCTGTTTTGGGACTCTGCAGAGAAAGTCTCTGCAGACTGCTGAATCCACACACGGGTTTAACTCTGGAAGTTGAGTGCACACATTGACAACCGTTCTGTTAGATAGCTGCGTTTTGGATTTAGAAGCAGATATTTCCCTGTGCTTACTGCTGTTTCTTCCATATGCCGGTAATGGGCTGAAAACGCCTGTTTTGGGACTCTGCAGAGAAAGTCTCTGCAGACTGCTGAATCCACACACGGGTTTAACTCTGGAAGTTGAGTGCACACATTGACAACCGTTCTGTTAGATAGCTGCGTTTTGGATTTAGAAGCAGATATTTCCCTGTGCTTACTGCTGTTTCTTCCATATGCCGGTAATGGGCTGAAAACGCCTGTTTTGGGACTCTGCAGAGAAAGTCTCTGCAGACTGCTGAATCCACACACGGGTTTAACTCTGGAAGTTGAGTGCACACATTGACAACCGTTCTGTTAGATAGCTGCGTTTTGGATTTAGAAGCAGATATTTCCCTGTGCTTACTGCTGTTTCTTCCATATGCCGGTAATGGGCTGAAAACGCCTGTTTTGGGACTCTGCAGAGAAAGTGTTTGCAGACTGCTGAATCCACACACGGGTTTAACTCTGGAAGTTGAGTGCACACATTGACAACCGTTCTGCTAGATAGCTGCGTTTTGGATTTAGAAGCAGATATTTCCCTGTGCTTACTGCTGCTTCTTCCATATGCCGGTAATGGGCTGAAAACGCCTGTTTTGGGACTCTGCAGAGAAAGTGTTTGCGGACTGCTGAATCCACACACGGGTTTAACTCTGGAAGTTGAGTGCACACATTGACAACCGTTCTGTTAGATAGCTGCGTTTTGGATTTAGAAGCAGATATTTCCCTGTGCTTACTGCTGTTTCTTCCATATGCCGGTAATGGGCTGAAAACGCCTGTTTTGGGACTCTGCAGAGAAAGTCTCTGCAGACTTCTGAATCCACACACGGGTTTAACTCTGGAAGTTGAGTGCACACATTGACAACCGTTCTGTTAGATAGCTGCGTTTTGGATTTAGAAGCAGATATTTCCCTGTGCTTACTGCTGTTTCTTCCATATGCCGGTAATGGGCTGAAAACGCCTGTTTTGGGACTCTGCAGAGAAAGTCTCTGCAGACTGCTGAATCCACACACGGGTTTAACTCTGGAAGTTGAGTGCACACATTGACAACCGTTCTGTTAGATAGCTGCGTTTTGGATTTAGAAGCAGATATTTCCCTGTGCTTACTGCTGTTTCTTCCATATGCCGGTAATGGGCCGAAAACGCCTGTTTTGGGACTCTGCAGAGAAAGTCTCTGCAGACTGCTGAATCCACACACGGGTTTAACTCTGGAAGTTGAGTGCACACATTGACAACCGTTCTGTTAGATAGCTGCGTTTTGGATTTAGAAGCAGATATTTCCCTGTGCTTACTGCTGTTTCTTCCATATGCCGGTAATGGGCTGAAAACGCCTGTTTTGGGACTCTGCAGAGAAAGTCTCTGCAGACTGCTGAATCCACACACGGGTTTAACTCTGGAAGTTGAGTGCACACATTGACAACCGTTCTGTTAGATAGCTGCGTTTTGGATTTAGAAGCAGATATTTCCCTGTGCTTACTGCTGTTTCTTCCATATGCCGGTAATGGGCTGAAAACGCCTGTTTTGGGACTCTGCAGAGAAAGTCTCTGCAGACTGCTGAATCCACACACGGGTTTAACTCTGGAAGTTGAGTGCACACATTGACAACCGTTCTGTTAGATAGCTGCGTTTTGGATTTAGAAGCAGATATTTCCCTGTGCTTACTGCTGTTTCTTCCATATGCCGGTAATGGGCTGAAAACGCCTGTTTTGGGACTCTGCAGAGAAAGTCTCTGCAGACTGCCGAATCCACACACGGGTTTAACTCTGGAAGTTGAGTGCACACATTGACAACCGTTCTGTTAGATAGCTGCGTTTTGGATTTAGAAGCAGATATTTCCCTGTGCTTACTGCTGTTTCTTCCATATGCCGGTAATGGGCTGAAAACGCCTGTTTTGGGACTCTGCAGAGAAAGTGTTTGCAGACTGCTGAATCCACACACGGGTTTAACTCTGGAAGTTGAGTGCACACATTGACAACCGTTCTGCTAGATAGCTGCGTTTTGGATTTAGAAGCAGATATTTCCCTGTGCTTACTGCTGTTTCTTCCATATGCCGGTAATGGGCTGAAAACGCCTGTTTTGGGACTCTGCAGAGAAAGTCTCTGCAGACTGCTGAATCCAAACACGGGTTTAACTCTGGAAGTTGAGTGCACACATTGACAACCGTTCTGTTAGATAGCTGCGTTTTGGATTTAGAAGCAGATATTTCCCTGTGCTTACTGCTGTTTCTTCCCTATGCCGGTAATGGACTGAAAACGCCTGTTTTGGGACTCTGCAGAGAAAGTCTCTGCAGACTGCTGAATCCACACACGGGTTTAACTCTGGAAGTTGAGTGCACACATTGACAACCGTTCTGTTAGATAGCTGCGTTTTGGATTTAGAAGCAGATATTTCCCTGTGCTTACTGCTGTTTCTTCCATATGCCGGTAATGGGCTGAAAACGCCTGTTTTGGGACTCTGCAGAGAAAGTCTCTGCAGACTGCTGAATCCACACACGGGTTTAACTCTGGAAGTTGAGTGCACACATTGACAACCGTTCTGTTAGATAGCTGCGTTTTGGATTTAGAAGCAGATATTTCCCTGTGCTTACTGCTGTTTCTTCCATATGCCGGTAATGGGCTGAAAACGCCTGTTTTGGGACTCTGCAGAGAAAGTCTCTGCAGACTGCTGAATCCACACACGGGTTTAACTCTGGAAGTTGAGTGCACACATTGACAACCGTTCTGTTAGATAGCTGCGTTTTGGATTTAGAAGCAGATATTTCCCTGTGCTTACTGCTGTTTCTTCCATATGCCGGTAATGGGCTGAAAACGCCTGTTTTGGGACTCTGCAGAGAAAGTCTCTGCAGACTGCTGAATCCACACACGGGTTTAACTCTGGAAGTTGAGTGCACACATTGACAACCGTTCTGTTAGATAGCTGCGTTTTGGATTTAGAAGCAGATATTTCCCTGTGCTTACTGCTGTTTCTTCCATATGCCGGTAATGGGCTGAAAACGCCTGTTTTGGGACTCTGCAGAGAAAGTCTCTGCAGACTGCTGAATCCACACACGGGTTTAACTCTGGAAGTTGAGTGCACACATTGACAACCGTTCTGTTAGATAGCTGCGTTTTGGATTTAGAAGCAGATATTTCCCTGTGCTTACTGCTGTTTCTTCCATATGCCGGTAATGGGCTGAAAACGCCTGTTTTGGGACTCTGCAGAGAAAGTCTCTGCAGACTGCTGAATCCACACACGGGTTTAACTCTGGAAGTTGAGTGCACACATTGACAACCGTTCTGTTAGATAGCTGCGTTTTGGATTTAGAAGCAGATATTTCCCTGTGCTTACTGCTGTTTCTTCCATATGCCGGTAATGGGCTGAAAACGCCTGTTTTGGGACTCTGCAGAGAAAGTGTTTGCAGACTGATGAATCCACACACGGGTTTAACTCTGGAAGTTGAGTGCACACATTGACAACCGTTCTGTTAGACAGCTCCGTTTTGGATTTAGAAGCAGATATTTCCCTGTGCTTACTGCTGTTTCTTCCATATGCCGGTAATGGGCTGAAAACGCCTGTTTTGGGACTCTGCAGAGAAAGTCTCTGCAGACTGCTGAATCCAAACACGGGTTTAACTCTGGAAGTTGAGTGCACACATTGACAACCGTTCTGTTAGATAGCTGCGTTTTGGATTTAGAAGCAGATATTTCCCTGTGCTTACTGCTGTTTCTTCCATATGCCGGTAATGGGCTGAAAACGCCTGTTTTGGGACTCTGCAGAGAAAGTCTCTGCAGACTGCTGAATCCACACACGGGTTTAACTCTGGAAGTTGAGTGCACACATTGACAACCGTTCTGTTAGATAGCTGCGTTTTGGATTTAGAAGCAGATATTTCCCTGTGCTTACTGCTGTTTCTTCCATATGCCGGTAATGGGCTGAAAACGCCTGTTTTGGGACTCTGCAGAGAAAGTCTCTGCAGACTGCTGAATCCACACACGGGTTTAACTCTGGAAGTTGAGTGCACACATTGACAACCGTTCTGTTAGATAGCTGCGTTTTGGATTTAGAAGCAGATATTTCCCTGTGCTTACTGCTGTTTCTTCCATATGCCGGTAATGGGCTGAAAACGCCTGTTTTGGGACTCTGCAGAGAAAGTCTCTGCAGACTTCTGAATCCACACACGGGTTTAACTCTGGAAGTTGAGTGCACACATTGACAAC